>NW_026115364.1:0-42495 GCF_001640805.2 Lates calcarifer
AATGATGAGTTGACATATAAACTCTCCATATTAATATGATGTCAGGTTCATCCTACACAACAAGCCCTAAGTGATTCTTATTTAGCTCAGTAGACTAATGTTAGAGCAGATGTGACACCTCATCCTACTGATGGCGTCATCTGTGTGTGAAATAAACCATAACATATTCTGTGTGGTCCTTTGATGGTAAATCCATGGGTGATATGAGTATGTTTCCTCCCTTTTTTAATAAAAGCAAAACTACAGCAGTTACCCAGCAGTCAGTATTAATACATTTACATGCTTGCAGGACAGGGTATCATGTTTTCTGCCAACCAGTATGGTGGCAGTTAGAGGCCAAAGGACCTCAATCCAACCTTAATCCTGAAAGGCTGTAATGTGTCAGCGTATTTGAATTCATGTGTGGCAGTTATTTTGTATTGACAGAGCCCGCAGAGAGTTTGTTGCTGACTATTTCTCCCTCCAGTCTCCGGTGCTAAAGACCCAGACAATCACCATCTCAGATGTCACCAACTCCCTGAGAGGAACTGTGACCTACAAGGACATGCCCTAGTTCACACTGAGACCAAGACCATTACATACGAATCAGCACAGGTGAGGGGAATTCTGGGAATTGCACACAACTTATAACTTTCACAAAACATATTTAGCTCTGATTAAATTCAATTCTAAATCAAAATTTTGTAACTTTGTATGCAGATTTTTTTTAAAGCTGTATTGCTACACATGTTGACATACAGAATGTTCACTGTAGGGGTCTGGCCCAGCCTGAAATTTTGACCTTTACCCAATAGGCATTACATATGTTTTTGTTGTTGTTGTTGTTGTTGTGTCTTTTTTTTTTTTTTACATATCCATGGCTCCTTTCAGTTTGTTGAAAAAGCCCCTTGATATTGGCTCAATAAAATTGAACAGACTTGGTAAGATTTAGTTACAATGCTTTACTGGTGCATACAGTATGAACAAACCAATTTGCAGTCAGTTAAGTAATCACAAACTAGTTTCCCTGCACCTTGGTGGTCTGTGTCTAAGGAAGTAGAACTGGTGCAACAGGCAAATTGGTAAGAGCTTTTCAAAGTACTGCGATGTAAATGCAGCCATTTACCATTCCCCTTTAACCTGGACTCTTTGGATGTCCTGACGTACTGAGGCCCCACAGCAGTTGCCCTGCTTTGTTAGTAATCCAGCCTTAATTATTTGTATTTTCTATAAGGTTTCAAATTTACAATTCAGTCAACAATAACCATCCATGCATTGATAGCTTATTTTTAGAAATAAAAACATTTTAATTGACAATAAAGCCAAGGTTCTCAAATACTAAAGTATTTTCAAAACAACCAGTCACATAACTTAATCTTGATAAAACTTGTCAATAATTTAAAAACTTTGATGGTTTAGAAAATAAGTAAAGATTAAAAATTTAACTGGACAGGAAATGCCTGGGAAAGTTAGAGACATATTTGGTTAGTAACAAAAAAAGACCTGAGGTTCAATATCCAGCTCCAACGTCTTATAATTGCACAAATTATAAACAAGATCAGAGATAGCTGAGTGTGTTTAAACTGATTAACCTGTCTAACACTTAAAAGGTGTCTCTCCCACAGCCGGTGGACAACCTGGCAGAGAGGGACTCAGGAGTGCTGCTGAGTGCCCAAACCATCACCTCTGAGACCATCAGCACCACCACAACCACCCAGATCACCAAGGTCTGCTTACTTCATTAATAGTCCCACAGTCCAGTCAATACAGATCAGCACAGTACCACTACGCTGTGATGGACTTAAATAGTGAGACATCAAGGGTCAATATCACTGGTGCAAGGGACTGAAAGTCTCTGCTTTCAATTGATGATGAATGACCCTTGACGTCACACTATTTAAGTATCTGATGGAGGGTAACCGAGCCTGGCACCTCTTCCTATTAAAATCAGGAATACTTTTTGTTGTTTTTAATGTGGGCTGGTTTGAGTATTTCTGCCAATCTCCTGGGATTTTCATGCACAACAGTCCCCCCAGAGTTACTTAAAATGCTGCCAAAACCATCCAGTAAACAGCAGTCATACTGAGAGAAATGCCTTGTTGATGAGAGAGGTTAGCAGAGCATGGCCACACTGGTTGGAGTTGAGAGAAAGGCTACAGTAACTCAGATAACCACTCTTTACAACTGTGCAGAAAAACATCTCAGAATGAACAACACATCCAGCCATGAGGCGTATGAGTTACAGTAGTAGAAAACCACGTCAGGTTCCACTCATCAGCTAAGAACTGACCTGATGGCTCTGGATTTCTGCTGAGGCAGGCAGGTGGTAGAGTCAGAATTTGGTTCAACAGCATGAATCCATTGATTCTTGTGTCAGCAGTCCAGTCCAGTCCAGCAGTCAGTGGTGGTGGTGTAATGATGTGGGGAGTGTTTTCTTGACACACTTTGGGGCCACTTAATACCAATTAGTCATTGTTTGAATGCACCAGCCTATCTGAGTGTTCATCCCTTTATGGCCACAGTTTACCATCTAATGGCCACTTCCAGCAGGATAATGCTCCATGTCACAAACTGGTTTCATGAACATGACAGTGAGTTCAGTGAACTTCAGTGGTCTCTCCAGTCAGTAGATCTGAATCCAGTAGAACACCTTTGTGATGTGGTAGAACAGGAGATTGGCAGCATGAATGTGCAGCTGACAAATCTGTAGAAATGATGTGATGCAGTCAAATCAACATGGAGCAGAATCTCAGAGGAAAGTTTCCAACATCTGGTGGAATCCATCCCTGTATTGAGAACAACAGGAGGCCCTGCACAGTATTAGTAAGGTGCTCCTAATAAAGTGCTCAGTGAGTGTATTTTAGGTTTAGCATGACCTACACTTACTGAGGTCTGTACAAAGATGTACAGAGACTCCAGAAGTTACAATTATCAGAACTAACAATTATCAGGTTTTGAAGTTTAGTTCAGTTTAGTTCAGTATCAAAATAATCCACTGATAGCTGTCCGTCCATGGCAACATTAGACTTTCTGTTTATAGAAATGTATGTATACTCTCAAAATGTCCCTTTGCTTTACAGTTTATGCATGTCTTGTAAACATCCATGTTTCCATGCATCACTGTGTATCACATTATTTCTAAAACTAGTATTTCTAATCTATCTAGTCCTCTATTAAGAAAGGACACTGGCATTTTATTTACAGGGTTTTTCAGTTTTTCTTAGATCATACTCAGCCTGTTTCATCTCTCTATTATAGACGGTGAAAGGAGGGATCTCTGAGACTCGCATTGAGAAGAGAATCGTCATCACTGGAGACACTGAAATTGATCATGACAAGGTGAGAAATGTAAATGATGGAAGAGGAGAAGTGCTTTTTTTTCATGTTTCACTGTTCACACTAAATCATGCTGTAATAATGTTGTTTTCCTCAAAGGTCTGTAGTAAGCAAGTGGCTCATTTATTGAAATGCGTGTATCCGTTAGAATGAGCCGGAATTATTTCTAGGCTCAATTTGCCTCATAGAGCAATTGTGGCTCCTATATTAGTTAGATCTGTTCTGCGTGGAAGTCATTTTAATTAAACTCATAAATCGCATTCTTCTGAACAAACCTGGAATGCTGTCCTTTGATCACTACTCAGGCTTTGGCCCAGGCCATTAAAGAAGCAAAAGAGCAGCACCCAGATATGTCTGTTACCAAAGTGGTTGTACACACAGGAAACAGAGATCAGCCCAGAGTAAGATAGACTGCGCTTTTGGAAGGTGAGTGCACACCCTGAACCCTCCTTCACCCATCCCTTACCATTCTGACTGGTCTGACTGAAACTCTGACACAATCATGCAGACAGAGGAAAACAGATAGAAGATCACATTCCCTTACCCTTACCAAATCCTGTGGTTATCTGTGGCTGGATGTATTCTTAAACCACAAAGCACCAAGAACCAAATTTTACTAAGGCTTTCGTGCCAGATGCAACACATTCTTCCCCAAACACAATGCGCTGTATTTATCAAACTAATGTAGCAAACTGGAGTCACAGTTTTCATGTCATTTTTGTGTTTGCAATGTGTACCACTCAGCACTGTGCATATATGGATTTTGAATAACAGAATTTAGCCAGCATGAGCCACATTTTTAAAGATATTTAAATGTGCATTTGGCTGCATTTACTGCAGTAACATCCATATCCACTTTTGTCCAGTCTGGGCTGGCGGGACCTGATGCTTGTTCCCCATCTCCCTCTAGTTTGAGTAAGAGTTTTTTTTTCAAGTGATGTTGGACCACATGGAATCAAGATAATTATTATCAATTTTCTCAGCTTTGTGATCAAGAACCTACCTGGACATGATGAGCTGCTGTCTTAGTAAACCACACACTGAATACATGCAGGTTGCTGTTCTCATGGAACTCATGGAAAACTGGTGCACTCATTTGCACAATCCCATTTCTTGGTAAATTTGGCCCTGACAGTTCTGCTTTAGAGGAAGCCAAATAGCAACATTTCACTGAAGTGGTTAAATACATTACATTGTACATGAATCATTATGAACCACTGAACATATGCTGGAAGCCACGACTGTAATTACACCAGCAAAACAATCCTGGCTAGACCAAGTAAAATGACGTAAACATGGCAATGGTGATAATCATGGCAAAGTAACATTACATAGCTCTTTATTATGACTCTGTTGATATTTAGTCACTGCTAAACATTCTGCTGTATTACACAAGTACATGTATGGATGTGGAGTGTGTTGTAAGAGTTTGGTTAAGTCTGTTTCAACATGAAACAAGATGTCTCAGCAGTATGAGGTATGTTAAGTAATGGTGCCCATGAGGCTTTAATTGTGGCCTTGTTTAATGTGATGTTAAAGGGTCCAGGCTGGGGATCTGGTGTTGTTTAGCTGACTGACAGCCTGGTATGTAAACACAGTGGCCCTACCTCCCAGTCAGTCTATGCAGTGATTGGGCTGTGGGCCTTTCAAGCCCTCAGTGCAGTCTGACAGACTATCAAGACATGTAGATGAGCATAGCTAACACAAAGCTTCCAAAATAAAAGTAGTACAAGTAATGGTAATAGTAGTCTTGTAACAGCCTATGTAATCCAGCAGTGGAGAAAAACAATAGAGGCCTACAGACCTGTTCCTGTGTACTACAACTGCTGCTGTGTAACCAAATTTAGCTTTAATATTATTTTGGTAATAAAGCAACCGTTTACATTTCACATTTGTAGGTTTATCTTTCCAATTTCAAAATATCACGGACAAGAGGTCAAAGTGTGTATATAATGTATTGGGAAAAGTCAACCTGTTAACAATGTCACTTACATAGCTTGTTAGCAGTGGAGGTCATTAGGCCAGAGCTACTGTAAAGATAGCACAGGTTGGTGGAATTTATTGAAACGCCTTATGCAATAATACAGTTTACACACACAGGGTGTAATTAGCTGCCTTCACCCAAAGCATAAATCTTCACTTCCATTAACCAGGAAGCTGGCTTTTGTGTGTCCATGTTGAGAAACTTCTAGGATATACTTAAAGTTTACTTAGAAGCTATAAGTTTTCTGAAATCAACTTTGTAAAGAGCAGGAGAGGGGTAGGGATTTAATTAGCCTGTGAGATTACCGAGAGCTTAAAAGCCCCCATGTACCTCGGCTTTACTGGCATATTCAGTCAACTTCAATGTGTTTACATCAGAGTAAAGCCCAAGAGCAACCTCATTCCCCAACCATAACCATGACATCTTATAACTGACTTCAAGTTCTCTATATTCCACTGCTCTGACAGACATGCCCATTACACTGTGGTGTGTGACAGGGGCATTCTATACTTTAATTTAAAATGTCCACCCTACCTAAATAGAAGCTGCAGTGACCTTAAACATTTTACTGCTTTCCCATCTGGTTTTCATAAACAGAAAGTAGACTCATACTGCTTCATTCTTAGGCTTTTCTTGTTGCCACGATGTATCTGTTTTCACAGCTGCCATTATCATTCTAATGTATTTGCCCTGTATTAGCATCACTATACTGCTCAGCTATAGAGTCGAAGGCAATGTTAATGTTGCAAATGAATGCACCATATCAACATAAAAGACATAATGCAAAAAGCATGATTTAAATCTCACTTCAGATTCTGCTGTCAATTTCAGTTAAATTCTTAATTAGTGGCAGATAGCAACTGCAGAGAGCCAAACCTTTATTAGGAACAGTCTTATATTAGAGGCAGGGACAGAGAATATTTTATCATATCTTTGTGAATAGCTGCTCTAATTTGTTGTTACTTAGCACATCCTCATGTTTACCTGTTGCCCTCATAAATTCAGTATAATACATTTTTATAGCATAAATTCCATCAATACCACAACAGTCATGTCATGTGCACTCCTCTTTCACCTTTGCTGAGAAATGGTTTACATTAAAAATCTTTCAGGAACCTTAAGGGTCTTAATTCAGGAAGTGTTGAGTTGCATTGTCAAGAGCTTCACAGAGGTCAAAAAAGCCACTGTAGGGAAGCCATCAGAGTTAAAACAATATTTCTGGTTAAAGGAAAAAGTGTTTTCAGCAGAGCGATGATTATGACATGGTTCTGTTGTTGTGCTGTTGAAATTAGAGCTGTGAAAATGGACCTTTTACTGAATTTACTATGTGAACAATTACAGCACAGGTTATTCCACCACAGCTTTTGACCTGGCCTCCATTTGTTTTGACTGATCACTTTACTACTACTACTACTATTACTACTACGATTTGAGACTACACCTGATCTTCCTTATTTTATTTGAGAAACCATTATTACAATTGTTTACAGTATTTAGTTCATCATCAATTGATCAATTTATATGCATCTTTTTTATTTTCTATTTTTTCTTATTTTTATTCTGGGTGTTACCGTCCTTTTCACTCATGTATCAGATTGTACAGGTGTTTTCATGTGTTGTTATCTGACATATTCAAATTTACCTGTCAAAATCCACTAAAGATATCTTTCTTGTTTTTTCCTGTCTTTGGTCACCTGTCCATCCCTCCCTCTTTCAATCTACCAATACTTGGACCACACCCCAGACCTCTCGACTGCCCACACTTCTCCCTCCTTACTTGTGTCCCCATCACACCATTTTACCTCAGCACCCCCAGCCATTACACCCAAATGCACTGCCTTTTCGACATGAACCACCAGACCACATCAGAGGGAACAAGCATCAACACTGAACTAAGAACTTTAACCTCCATGAGTATGGAGTTCAGCATGAAGGAGACAGAGTCACCAGAAAATTCCCAAGAACCCTCCCAGTATTCCCCACAATCCCCCTCTTGTTCCACGTACTGCCAAAAGATCAACCGCTGGACTGATGAAAATGAAAATATTTTTTAAAAAGACAAAATGAAAATAAAGTACAGCATTTGTGGATTATTCCTCTCCACTTTGTCTGGAGTTTTTAAGAAAATTTTCAAGGGCATTTGGTCTTTTAATCTTGAGATTACTGGTACTTTATTTTTCTACAGTTTTTCTTACCATCAGAATTGGTTATCAGTACCTTGGAGGTCAAGTGTTTTTTTAACAATGTGTTCCAAAAAGCATTAACAAAAGGGATTGTGGGTGATTTTTCTTGGGATTGTACACACTGGGAGTTGAGGATCCCTATCAAATTTTACCACGAGTTTGGTCTCATTTCTTGTACAGTAAATATTTTATTTTCCCTCTCAATGTGAAAAAATATTTTTTCAATTCATGTATAAAAAAAGATTGATTTTACCAAAAGGGGGTACAATCACTCCTTTCACCTTATTTAAAGTTCTGACTTAATCATTTGTTGAGTGATTTTTACATCTTTTGATTGTTTTAGTTGTTCTTGTTCTTATTGTTGTTATAGTGCTTGTGTCACTAGAACAGGGCTTTATTAGGACCAAGGAGACAGCAGTCTAATGAAATGATCTTTTCTTTATTTATTCCCACCTCTGTCTTCTTTTTGTGTGTTTTGCATTTTAGATATACTCAGCACGGTTGTATGTATGATTTTGTATTGAGATCATTCCAGTCAGCAGATCCAGTTGCAGTTATTTCTACTATTTCATAACAGCATCTACAGTATTTCTGCATATGTTTCACTTTCTGCTTTTCTACTAAATGGGCAGTGTGCACTCACCCAGAGTGAGGGAATTCAAATGGCAGTGAATTCAAACATGAGAAAGATTAACTAGTTAAAGTTAAGACTCTGTTTGGTTGGTACTTAAGTAGTTGAAAAGATAAGCACAGGATGATAGTTAACACACACTAAAATACATAAATACTGAATTCTGAAACATATACCTGTCCATGTATGTTACCATCAAAGGATTATCAGATGAACAGCACATGTTGTTTATTTCTTTCTGTTTACATAGTTGATTGCTTTTGATTGGATGGCACTGATGTTTCTTAGCACACTGTGTAGGAAATTCTAAAATCTATAATCCTGAATTTACAGTGGTGCTGCCTGAGTTAGTACATCACTTAAAACCATGAGTTAGAACAACCTGATCAAAGCAGCAAAGGAATTATCAACACCATGAAAACATGACCAGTAGCTGTAAACTTAAATTATTCTTTAACAGTCTGTCTTGATCCCATCCATCCATTTTCAATCAAATTGTACCATGAACAGGAATTAGCTGAGGACTAAAAGTTTTCACTTCACACCAGTCTCTTCCACACTGAGTGTAGATGTCATCAGTTAAACCTGCTGTTTATTTATTCACCCAAGTACATTGCTTTATGATAGGAAGTGTAACACAAGTCATGATGTCAGTACAAACAGCAGCATAGCTAGTGATAATTGGAAAAAATATATATTTTGGGTGAAAAAAATAAAATAAATGACTGATAAAATAACTAATGAAATATAATTGTCAGTGCTAAAACAGAAACACCCTCCTTTTTTGTGGTGCCAGTAAGATCCCTTGCAGCTACCACATGTTCTTCAGAAATTAACACTATTATATAAACTGGAGTGGGTTAGTCATAGTTAGCCAAGCATAGTATTTGAAACCAGTTAAGAAAGCGAATGACATATATAAGACATTACAATCTGCATAAAAATGTACATCACAATGCAGAGGGGCAGATGTGATAGCATTTTGGTCCACAGTGAATAGAAGAAGACCCAGAATAGACCCTTGTGGGTCCCCTGTACTAACTTTAAGAGCACCTGTACATCTTGAGTTTCTCTTGAGAAGTTGTTAAAAACCGTTCAATGGACTAAACATCTGAACCTAAAAAGGATAATTTTCTTCAGTTGAATATGATTAGTCAGCAGTGTCAAATGTTTTCAATAGACTTTATAATCGCTCTTTTATAATTGATTTGATAATCTCCAACCTATTACCTTAATCTGAAAACTGGCGTAATGCATGCATGCAAACGCACTGTAATACTACAGTGTTAATATTGCATAAAACCAGAAGGCCAGAGTAAACCTCCTGCTTAGTACACACTGCCCATTCAAATCAGACACATAATTAGTATGGCACATGTAATTTATATTTTGTCAATTTTTAAACACGATGCTTTTATAGAACACAATATTCTGTACAGTCTTCTCAACATGTTGTAGTTCTTTTACTGTGCTGTCATCTTCATCATTGCACTCCCTTTTCTCACTGGAAACAAGCAAGCCAACATTTACAAGTTTTTTCTTAAATGTGAACCCTCACTTTACCATCACAGGAAGACATGTAATAAAAGAGCACCACGCACAAAATAAAAACAGATGTAGACATTGTATTTTTTTATTTTGTTCTGTGTCTATGCGGTGTTCTCAGTCCTGGTTATGATTTCACAGTTTCCATTTCCACAGGATAAAACTGTATAAAATGGTTGATTGTGTATATATGTGTAGCTTTCTTAAAAAGGGGAGGGCTCATCCAAAAATCAGAAATCAGGGAAAAGCTGGCATTACTAAAATATGCTGGGGCCCAGAGGAGTCAGCCCTTTTAAGCCACCAGAGTCACCAAGCTTATTCAACTATTGTTGAGAGTTTAGAAATAATTAGATAGAAACAACGACAAAAATGCAGACACAGTAGCCTTTTCATCATATTTAATAATGTAATCCTGGCCCACAATTTTATGACTTTGTGCCAGCAACGGACATGGCATTATGTTTTGGCATTGCCTATCTGCTTTTTTCATTCTGATTAGAATTTGGTGGTCAAAAGTCAAGGTCACAGCGACCTGACAAAATGTGTTTTTTTGGCCTCGTGAATGCAGTATCTCAGGAACGTCTCCAGGGAATCCCTCCCTTTGGCACAAACATTCACTTGGACTCAAAATTGCTGATTAGACTTTGGTGGTCAAAGGTCAAAGGTCACAGTGACTGCACAAAACATGTTTTTGACAATAACGCAATAATTCATACACTAATTAACTGGATTCATTGGTGAGGACATACAGCTGCAAGGCAGCCATTCTAGTCAATTTTTAGTTTGTTTGATTTGGAAATTATGTGTTCATACTTAACCTTACATTTTTTGATACAGAGTGCACACATTTTAACATCTGTTATATTATTCATTTGTGTGTGTCAGTGTGATAGGATGGCAGAGTGTAGTGGAGAGAGATGGAGGTGTCAAGCTACAAAATCTGATTCAAATAACAGCATGATTTGTTGACATGCATGGCTTAAAGTTCTCTGTGCTGGAATGTTGGGGCAGGGCCAGGGTTTCTTTAGATTAGAAAATAGATAATTGTACTGTATGTCTGTGGAAAATATTCTTGCATATATATATATAGCAAGAATATGGCTGTCTATTTATGTATACAGTCATGAGGAACCCTATATTTTTTACTAATAAAGTAAAACTACTTCATTAATAAAAACCTTTGTGTACATTGTGGCTCAGCAAAGTGTCAGCTCAATGATGCACGTGACCTTTGAAGAAGCATGGCATTGGATAGGCTGTATATTTTGTTTTCATATCATCAACCGTTATATATTATAAGAGACTAACTGAGAAACGGGCGTTGAAAAGTTTGAAAGATAAACATGTTGGATATTCTTTATGGTTGAAAGTTGTGCTTGGACTTGGACATAATTATCAGACTACAGTTTCCATCTGACGAAAGGTTGAGTAGATTTTTCATTTTTCCAATTCATAGTCAAACTGACCATCAGGACTAGCATGGAAGAAATCAAGGTGGAAAAGTGAGGGGTGCTCTGATATCCCAGATTGTAACTACAAAGGGAAAGACAGTAAGTATGTTGCACGTTTTGACAATGAAGCATTCCCAAAGTCTTCCTCAAATATCTAGGTTATTGTGTGAGAGAGTATATTCCAAAGCCAACAAGTTGCTTCAGCTGTCAGAGGTTTGGTCATACAGTCAATACATGTAAGGATAAGATGTGCCAGATGATCTTAGCCATGGGCAGTGTAATTATGTTGTGCAGCCAAAACTCTACAACTGTGGTGACAATCACATGTTAGAGAGTAAACTTACATATAAAGAGGCCATAAACAGAGTGAACCAGAGAGGAGGTAATTATGTGAGAAGCAGAACAGCAAAGCAATCCAACACAGAAATGGTTTCATCTGATGGGAAAGTACTGGTTGATTTGAAGAAGTTGGTCACTTTCATAACAGGGTAGTAAACAGAGATAATAATAGAGATAATTTGGGACAGTTTAGTTAATAGTTATTTCACTGTTGACAAACAATGACATAATGTACACTATAAAATAATTAGTTTAAAAATTACATATATGAGACAATGATTATTATTATTTAAAAAGTGGCAAGGAAGTTCTATACCATACAACAAGAGAGAGTATTATAAGCATCAGCTTTACAATAACTTTACAATAACCATCCAGATAATGTTTATAGATGCTTTACAAAGTATTTATGAACCAAAGTAACAACAAGGTTATCATAATCATTAGCTGCAACTTTATAACACCCAACCCAAATAATGTTTATAGATGGTTTCCAAACTAATTATTAACCATTTGTAACGACCTGATGCATCTATCCATGATGATTTCTTATAGGTTTACAAATCATTTAGTTATCATTTACACATACTATTTACTTCTACTCAACAATATAGTATATAAGATGTTATTATGTGTGCAAAAATAAACTGTGAATTAATATTTTACTAATTTGTCAAAATGTAATTGTTACTTGTCTTGTATCAATTGTCTCTTATCAGCTATGATACAATACATAATTTATAAACTAATTCTTCTATAGTACACAAACTACAGATAACAAATTATAGCATTACTACCAATTAATAAACTTTATTAATTATCATTCCATTTTTCTGTTTGTAAACTAAGAAAAAAATATTAACGAAATGTTAATGTTAACTATTAATTACCATTCATTAAAAATATATAATACAATGTTCCCAAATTCAATATTAAATACATTATCAATTTTGGAGTAGGGAGTTGTACCAGTTTAAAAGTTTACTTGAGAGAAACTGGATTGATCAATGGAATTATGATTGCTGCTCTTGCATATTTCGTCAAAATAGGGCTGCAAAATGACAGGGAAGGGCGACTCGTTTCAGGAACGATCAGATAAAAGCCACCACCACTTTGGGGTTCAAAGAATATCTATTTTGTTGTCATTTCCTCTGAGTAATTGATGGTTAAATGTTCCCTGTGTATAAACTGAAAACATAATTCTGTGTTGGAAAAGAAACTTTACTGAACTGTAGCTCACAGCACCGAATTTGTTACTGAACTGATGTCTTCTTGTGACAACTCACAGCTCAGTGACAGTGTTTGGTCTTATAATATTAAATATTACCAACTGGATTGCCTCTGTTGATATTTCTGGGAATGGTTTAGAAATGTCCTCATGGCTTATTTTGGAGGCTGCTATTGGCTGCTACTGGATCCATTTCCTCTTTGCAGTATAAATGATTCTAAAAAGTTGGTTACAGACTAAGGCAGATCTCTCCTCCACAAAACATTAACAGTATGGAGAATTATTAGAATTCTCCCTTTCCTCACTTTCACTCATTTAAACCCAGATTGCCTCCCTGGTCTTGAGGAATAGGCATTTCTTTTGTGGTAGCCCTGAAGATTGACTACCCCGTTTTCTAATGCTCTGTAAAATGGGTAATTCTAAATTGCTTTGGGGTATAATCATCACAAATGATGAATGAGGAGATGTTTGGTTGGGCTCATCTAGTTGTTTTTCCACCAACAAAGTCAGGGAGTTGCATTTCAGAATTATTCATAGATACCTGATTATACCAGTGCTACAGAATAAGTCTGACCCTCTATTTCATGTGAAGTCAAGTCAAACTTATATATATAGCACCAAATCTGAGCAGGCTCCTGTCGATCATGGACAATCCACTACATCTACTCCACAGCATCATCCCCAGACAGAGGAGCAGCTTCAGTGACAGGCTGCTGTCATGCTGCTGTATGCCCAGGGGGAATGACAGTCGGCTCCTGGGATACCTGCAGCAATCGTGCAGACCTGGTGCTGCTTTGGTGGTTGATATGGTACACGGTTAAGGTGTTGTCTGACAAGTACACGTTTTCCCCTCAAGTATGACAGGAAGTGCCTGAAGTGCCTCTCCTGTGCAGGGGAGGTCAATTGTGCAGGGGTTATAACACAGCAGTACACATGTGTGGATTTGGTAACGCCCTCTCCCACCTCATGCTTCCCTCTTGGCCATGGATACCTCTACCAGTCTCAGTTATGCTTCACTGCAGGCCTTTGCCCACATGTCAGAGAACCCAACCACCTGGTTCCTTGAGGGAGGTTGAGGACCTCCAAAGGGCATGGGGCCAGGAAATCAGGTGTCAACACAACATAACAGGCTGCACCGTGATGCATGGTTTTGTTTCACTGAGTCTCTCTGTTATGAAAGAAGATAAAAAAGATTTCACTTCCATCTGTCTCTTTACAGGACCGTCTGAACAGAAAAATAACTTTCACATGAGTCAAAAATGTTGAGAGGAAACAAAGAGAGATACATTTGAAAGCAGATTCATATCAGTAATAAACTTTTAGAATTAAACTGAGGAATATTTCAGATAATCTAAATTTAATCCAAGATGCAAATATGTGACAGGAAAAAAAAACAATAACTTACCTTTTACTTCAGGAGGTTTTGAGGACACAGGCTGCACTGTGGTGTGTGGTTTTGTTTCACTGAGTCTCTCTGTTATGAAAGAAGATAAAAAATTTCATCAGTCTCTTTTTTTCAGAACCTGAACAAATAAATAACAAAAATATTTCACACCAGTCAAATTGTTTCATGTTAAAGTGACTGGACAAATTTGTAGAGACTGAAGCTTTTCACAGGTGTGAACCCTGACAGACTTACCTGTGAGGTTTCTTTTCAGAGCTTCATTCTCATCTCTCAGTGTTTGAAGATTTGTCTTGATTTGGAAATTATCTAAATCTGGTTTTAAAAACAGGAAGCAGTCAGTAAAGGTCAGTATTTTATTATGAACAATAATGACTTAAGTACTGGTCTGTTGTGATTTTCATATATTGTCCATAGAAACTGTAGAAACTCACAGAGACGGTAAATAACAATGACAGCAGCTGCCATCAGAGCACAGAGAACCAGCAGGGCCACTCTCTCTGATGTGACCTTTGACCCTCTGGTAGATTTTGTTTGTTGAGAGGCAGGAGCTTCACCTGTTGAACATTTAGAGGAAACAGATGTCACATGACATGAGACACACATACAGGGCCCTGGTGCACAAACACTTTGTCATTGTACAACAACCTAAATATACAAACTAACAACTTTCCGGATATGGTTTCATCAGCTTAGAATTGATCTTGAAAGGAAATCTAAATGCTGCTGTAGCAATGAACTAGGCCTGTTTTAAACTCCAAGTTTAAAAAAGTTTAAATTGACAAGATCTATTACACATGATCAACAGATAAAAAAGCTAAACCTCAAACTTGTCTTCCTTTGTAAGAGGAGGAAGTATTTCACTGATAGCAGCAGGAAACATTTTGTCCTTTTTCTTCCATTTCTTGACTTGAATCTGCAAGACCGTTTGTTTATTTATGTGACAACTATACTGCATCACTGATGATGTGCCCTAGCTTAGCATCAGTCGATGTGTCATCACAACTATCTGGAGAAACCAGAGACTATCAGGAATAGGCTACAGATAGAAGACAGGCGTTATACCCAGTGATGAGCACCCCAGCCAGACGGATTCAAGGTTAACAGTGAACAGTAACGGACAAACGAGGGCGAGTATAGAGGAGTTGTGCGGCAAGATCCGCAAGAGCAAGAAAAGCCTAAAGATCCACCAATTGAGGATGAAATGCAAGGAGAGATTGCAGACGCCACAATGCAATGGCCTAGCTCCTGCTGGGACAGAGGAGCAGCCGGGCCCAGAAGCACTCCACAAAGCCCAGATTGTCTAGGTTGTGCAAACAGTTTACTCAGGCAGTCAGAGAAGAGAAGACTAGAATCATAGACATCTGTCTTTTGTCGTCATCTCTGTGTCACAGTTCACCTTCCTGTTGATTTACCACCACATCACTGGTTCTTACCTTCTGTGTAGCCCTGTGGACGACTCATTGTGCTGAGTCTTCAGGATCCTCACTTCAGTGTCAGTGGTGTCAGTCGATGAGGAAACTTTCTCTGAAACAAAAAGCAACAGTTGTTGATTCTCATACGTTTCACTCAGTCTCAACAAATAAAAATGCTATAAACAGACAGACAGACAGTGGAAACAGAAAATGTTAAAAACAGTCATATATGCATTTTATTTAGGACTCACCTGTTTAATTTTTCTCTCCTGGATTTTAAGATTCACACCATTGTTCATCGCTCCATCAACACCTGCTGTTTTACCACTGAGTGACCATCAGTCTCAGTCTCAGTGTCTTAAAAAACAAACTTCCTGTCAGACTGAAAGATGGGGAGGAGAATCTAGTTCCTCAAAACCAGATTTTTGTTGTGTTTGAATAATTATTCAATTTTAACTATTCGTTTCTAATTAAGATTTGAATAAATGATTTATTCTCAGTAACAGTGAGGCCACAGATGTTGATCCATTTTTATTTAGTTTGAACCTGAACAGTTTCATATTCATTCATGCAAATTTACAGTCAGAGCAGATGAGGACGTGTCGCCCTCTTCTGGTCCTTTTATGTCTTAACTATTTCCACCATGAGCTTTTTCCCCTTTTGTCTCTTTCAACACTTCAAGTTCAGCACAACATAAAGCATCAAATCAGTCAAACACCAACAGGACATGAATAGACAGGGACTGTTTATTTTCATTAAACAGAAAATGAATCAAAGATGTTAAAACACAGTTTCTGTTGTATTTATAAACTGTAGATGTTGGATCAGTTGTATCTACAGTTTTGATGGTTTTAAGTTCAAAACATAATGAGACCACAAAAAATTAAAATGTAATTAAAAAATAATAAAAAATAAAAAGAATGAAGAAGATCAATAACAAGCTGAATGATTCTGTTCAAATCAGACACAAAATATTATTCAAAGTACTTTTTAATATCTGTCTGGAGGAGATCTTTAAATGTTTGCAAGGTCAAAACCAGCATCATGTCACAGATTGTTAAACTCAGGCTTAACTGGATTTCAGATACATGACCAACGTCCGTTCTCTGCTTGTTTCTCACAAATATATTTCTCATTCGCTTTACAGGATATATCATTCCAGCACTTCAGATCTGTTGCTCCTCCTCTCACCCCCATCCTCGCACAGTTCTCTCCATCAGGATCCTCCCCTCTCCAGTTGTCTGGCTCCCATGACATCCAGAAACTCAGACTAAGAGATGAAGAACAGAAAGAAGTGGATCAATAAAAACTTTGAACTTTGAACAGGAAATGGACAAAAATGTTTTCACAAAGATCAAACCTTGTGTTCAGTGGTGAGTCATCCACCCACAACCATTCACCCTCTGTCTTTGAGTCTGTCAGTCCGATCCAGAACAAGTCCTCAACATGGTCCATTTTGTCTCTCACTGTTTTCTCCAGCAAACTCTGAAGAGGAAAATGTGGATGAAATTTCCTCTGTGAGACGTTTCTGTGCTGAGATGTGAGAACATGAATCTGCAGCAGTGTTTTATACCTGCTTCTCTCTTCTGTCTATCTTAACCAGGTCTCCTCCTTCACTTTGGCAGAAGCTTCTGCTCTCATTCCAGGATGAACGTCTGGTGGAGAAATAATAACACTGTCCTCCATGTTGCTCCCAGCCTGTTTCACACCTCACACATGAATCATCTTTGAAGAGATCACAGCAAAGAAATCACATGTGATTTGGAAGCAGCAGGAAGTTTAAAGGTAAAGAGTTTGTCTCAGATTCTTTCAGATTCAATCAGAGACTTTTTTCTGTCAACTGTATCTGTCAGTCCATCACTGTTTGATTAATCATCATCAGAAGATGAAAATATGTGACAAAAAAAATCTGTAACTTACTTATTTTTACTTCCGGAGGTGTTGGGCAAACAGGGGGCACCGTGATGCATGGTTTTGTTTCACTTCTCTCTGTTATGAAAGAGGATAAAAAAGATTTCACTTTCATCATCCTCTTTACAGGACCGTCTGAACAGAAAAATAACTTTCACATGAGTCAAAAATGTTGAGAGGAAACAGAAATAGATATATTTGAAAGCAGATTCATATCAGTAATAAACTTTTAGAATTAAACTGAGGAATATTTCAGATAATCTAAATTTAATCCAAGATGCAAATATGTGACAGGAAAAAAACAATAACTTACCTTTTACTTCAGGAGGTTTTGTGGACACAGGCTGCACTGTGGTGTGTGGTTTTGTTGCACTGAGTCTCTCTGTTATGAAAGAGGATAAAAAAGATTTCACTTTCATCAGCCTCTTAACAGGAATCTGAACAGAAAAATAATTTTCACACAAGTCAAAAATGTTGAGAGGAAACACAAAGAGATACATTTGAGAGCAGATTCATATCCGGAATCAACTTTTAGAATTAAACTGAGGAATATTTCAGATCATCTAAATTTAATCCAAGATGCAAATAAGTGACAGGAAAAAAACAATAATTTACCTTTTACTTCAGGAGGTTTTGAAGACACAGGCTGCACTGTGGTGCATGGTTTTGTCTCACTGAGTCTCTCTGTTATGAAAGAGGATAAAAACATTTTCACCTGGTGGAATTGAACTAATAGAGGTTATAAACAATCCAGATTTTGTCCAAAATCTGTCACATGTTAAAGTGACTGGACAAGGTTGTAGAGACTGAAGCTTTTCACAGGTGTGAACCCTGACAGACTTACCTGTGAGGTTTCTTTTCAGAGCTTCATTCTCATCTCTCAGTGTTTGGAGAGTTAGGAAATTATCTAAATCTGGTTTTAAAAACAGGAAGTAGTCAGTAAAGGTCAGTAATAGATAATGAACAATAATGACTGATTTTTATAAAACCATAAAGTACTGATCTGTCGTGATTTTCTTCACATGAAATTACTTGTTTATTATTTCATGTAGAAACTCTAGAAACTCACAGAGACCATAAATAACAATGGCAGCAGTTG
Source organism: Lates calcarifer (assembly GCF_001640805.2). NCBI lineage: Eukaryota > Metazoa > Chordata > Actinopteri > Centropomidae > Lates > Lates calcarifer. The sequence goes on from NW_026115364.1 coordinate 18,504, forward strand.
CCATCAGAGCACAGAGAACCATCAGGGCCACTCTCTCTGATGTGAACTTTGACCCTCTGGTAGATTTTGTTTGTTGAGAGGCAAGAGCTTCACCTGTTGAACCTGTAGAGGAGACACATGACATGAGACACATGTTTAGATATGCACAGAGGGTGATAATTGAAATGTATTCAATTATTGTTCAATAACCAGTGGTGAACAATACTTTACTTGAATATTTAAATTTTCTAGCCCTTCATATTTATATTTCATTGTATCTCAGAAGTGAAAATTCTACTTTTAAATCCATTACATTTTAGTTACTTTACAGATTCAGATTATTAATACAAAATATAACCAACTAATAAATTACAGTTTGTTTTTATAGATTACTTACTCAGCAGTACATTGTTAAAATTAGCTCCACCTTGACCAGCAATAGTTGTTATGTGCATAGTGTTATGTAAATGTGCCCAAATATTGGTGAATAGTCCTCGAGGAGCCCAGTGTTCATTTTGAGTAATGCTTTGACCAGTCATCAAACTCTGCACGCCGTGCCATCACACATCTGCTGGGCTCCATGACAGGTGACACCGGTCTCTAGCCTTGACCTGAAGTTCCTCTGAACTGACTTAGGTTACTGTTAAGCTGCTTGAATTATCAGTGAAGTACTTCTACTCTGTGGTATTGCTTATTTTGCACAACAAAAAGATCACAGTCCTTCCTCCACTATTGTCAACAGCACATGAACTGATATTATCAGTGAAACTAGCGGCTCTCTGACATCATAAGTGTCACTTCCTTGCAGTGCTTTTGTATTAGATGGTGTTAGATTACACAGATGTTCATTTTATTGTAGATTATTAAAACAGGAAAACATGTTTTGCTGCAACACACAAACAAACAGCATTCCTCCAATGAAGTGCTCAACCTCATTACCAATGTTGTTCACATAATTTGGCACCCACAGTTTCCTTTACCACTGTGGTAACCTACAGTGTTTGTTTGTGAGAGCATTTGAGTCTGTGGTGCATTTAGTGCAGATTTTTCCATGACACACAAACATCACTGCTTCATCTCACACCATCTCCACAGCATTATACGAACAGAAAGGACTTGCTTGATGCCTACGTTTTTCTCTCATCTCAGCTGACCCCTGTGTAACTGATGCTGTGGAAGCAGTAGAGCTGATTTTCTCAGTTATGATCAGATGAGAAACAGAGAAACAAACTAAACACATTTCCAATTTAAATTCCTAAAACTCTTCAAATATATTTGTAATATGATTCAGAAATATATGATTTAAAACCTTTTAATAGAACAGGCTTTTCCCTAAATCTTTCTAATGAGCTTTGATGAACTGATGAAGAAGTTTAACTTCAAACTGCCTTTTGTTTACAGTAATAACTGATGATAGCTGCTATTCGCTGTGCATCACTGTACCCTTTACATAAATATAAACTGACATCTCTATGAAAACAAAAATTTCATAAAGGGAAATCAGCACAAAGCTGAATTAAGCCTCAGAATACTCTTTGATTTGGTTCATGTATAAGTTATTAAACTGACCCTGAATAATAGAAACTTTACCACCACATGAATTTGACAGTTGTAGATGACATCTCTGTCTTTGTTGATATTTATCTGTCATCTTTTAGCAGCTGCGACAACTTTACACAAACTCCTGAAAACAGCACTTTCTGTCAGAGAGAGGTTTAAATCAATCTTTTGATTTATTAATTATTGATCTTTCATGATGATACAGTCATTTACAGGATCAATACTCTATTTTAAGAGAGCCTGATGACAGGCAAACAGCCACTAGTTGTTGATTTACCACCACATCACTGGTTCTTACCTTCTTTGTAGCCCCGTGGACGATTCATTGTGCTGAGTTCTCAGGATCTTCACTTCGGTGTCAGTCGATGAGGAAACTTTCTCTGAAACAGAAAGAAACAATTGTTAATTCTCACACCCATGGACTTGGTGATGTAACTGGGCAAAAAATAATTTTTAAAAATGCTGTAGTGTTTTTCTTTTTGTTGAGAGTTTTATGGATGGGATCAAATTGCTATATTCAGCACCACAAACAATAGCCTCTATTAATGGCACAATGTCTTCTCCATTCTTAATAAGTAAAAGTACAAAACAAGGTTGCCCTTTATCTCCTTTATTATTTGCATTAGTAATGGAGCCCTTAGCAGAAGTGATTAGATCTTGTTCTAGAATTAGTGGTATCCAAACTAAACCTGTACGCTGATGACATTTTATTTTTGAGCAATCCCGTGTCCTCAGTCCCAGCTATTATCAAGATAATTAATGAGTTTGAGTTGTTCTCTGGATATAAGATTAGTTCTGTAAAATTTTTGGGACTTCACTTGGGAATTTGAGATCCTCTCATTTACTGAAATACATTCCTTTGAAGTTGTCTCCCAATGGGTTTAAATCTCTAGGTATTTTTGATACTGTTAATTTTGAAAATATGATCAAATTTAATTCAGACCAAGTCGTGAAGGAAATGGGGGATAGCACTTCCCAATACAATGTACTATCAATGTGAGTCCGCTCTCCGACCCCTCACGGATAAGCAGTATAGATAATGGATGGATGGACTACAGGGGATTTAGAAAACTATCAGAAATACTCTCAAAACTTGGAATCAGCTTTGTAGGCATTTTGAGATAATGAATCAACACTCTGTTCTGGCACCAATTTGATCTAATCTGAATTTTGTGCAGTCTTGTTCAGATGGGACTCTTAAATCTTTTTCACAATTTAGGACAGAATTCAGTCTTCCTCAAACACCTTTTTTTTGCTATTCTATTTTATTATTTTTCCGTATCTTTTTCGGTCCCTAACTAGTCCTGCACACTTCATGCTACATACACCATTCAGGTATCAAAACGTTCAGCTTCTCCTGGACATTCCAGAATGTATTCAACTTTCTGATCCTATGCTTCTATGATTTTATATGATTTTTTTTATGGATTAAAAAATGAATGGGACCCTATGGGAGCTTTCCCAGTCCCAAGGTCCCCGGTTTGATCCCCGCTTCAGACACTGCACTTTATGCTGTAAAAACCACTTTTGAAGCTTTATACTGTTTTGCTTATTCAACTTTTTACGCTTTTATGCTATTTTGCTATTTATAACAATTTTGCAATTTTGCAATTGTACTATCACTACAACTGGTTTTATTGCCAGGCTTTATCCTGTGGACTTCAGTGGCGAGATCGGTAACACGGATGCCTACCAACCCATGGTGTTCAAGTCCCGACCCAGACAAATATGAAAAACACCTCCTGAGAAAAGCAACGCTAACAATAATGATAATAATAATAGATATTGTTATGAATACTTTGCGCTTTTTGCAATTTTGCTATTTATGCAATTTTGCAATTTTACTATCACTACAATTCACTGTAACACCTTGTAGTACTCTGTCTTCCTTGGCGCAATGGGTAGAGAAGTTGAACCACGAGATTGCCGGTTTGAGTCTAGCAGTGGATGCTTATACTTTTTTAAAAATAGCATTACTAATAATAATAATAATAATGAAATAGAAGAGCAATAGTGCGAATGCTTGAAGCATTCACACGCATTTTCTGCAGGAAATGCATATTATCTAGTTACAATAGAGTTACATCCAATCCATACCAATATTTAAGGCATATGAATCAATTGGAAAAGATATTATTGAAAGCTTCTTTTCTAATGAAGAAAATTATAAGTTATATACGCAATCAAATGTTAACCTCTCTGCTATAAAGAATAAAATGTCTTGGGAGGAAGATTTTGAGTCCCGTTTGGGTGATGATGATATGTGGCAAAACATCCTATTGAATGCAAAGAAAATCACATGCTCTATTAAATTTTATGAGACCCAATATGAAATTATTCACAGACTACATGTAACCCCAGCTATTCGGTGTAAATAAGACCCTACATGCTCCCCACTATGTTGGAAATTTAAAAATACCTGTGGTACATATAGTCATTTCATATGGTTGTGCCCAAAAATCTCAACTTTTTGGTTGTCAGTCCAAGGTGAGATTAAGAAAGTATTTGGGATAGATATACCGCTAAATTCACATTATTTTGTACTGGGATTAGATTAGAAGTATGAGGGTGGACACTCGTAGAATCATTGTGTGTGTATATTAGAAATAAAGAACATATTGATAATATTATAACCTATATAACAGGATTTTTTTAATTTAAATGACCAAAAAGAGTATAATAAGGTTGTCAAAGCCACCCCACAATCTATAATTTTGTTGTCCTTTACTTTATGTCTAAATAATGTAAGTCCGCAGGTTCCTGAGCTTTTGATGAATGGACATCCTCTCTCAGGTTTAAAATTGCTTAACATCACAATTCAGAATTATATCCTTACTCATCAAACAAAAACTCAATTTCAGTTTCAAAAATTTACATCAAATTTGCCGAAGTTTCCAATTGCACCAAAAGCAAAAGAGGTTCACTTTAAAATGATCAATGGAGTTTATCCTTCTGGAGAATTTTTAAGACAGTGTTTTGCTGTAGATCGTAATAATTAACACTTAAATACTGAAACTACAAAACGTATGTTAAGTAGCTGTTATCTTTTGGGAAGATTTGCATTACTGTTTATTTCCTAAAATTATTAATCTCCCTGAACTATCCAAAGAAAATGTCATCTTTGGTATTTTTTAGGAAATGGATCACATGACTTGGCAGTAAACACAATCAATATCCTTGGGAAATTTTCTCACAAAAATGTAGCTTCTTGAAAACACAACCAAAATTCTACACTACTGCAATTTGATAAAGGAACTCAAACTTGATTAAAGAAAAACTCCTATGACTCCACCCTCTATTTTTTATTTCTTTATTTCTTTTGTATTCTCTTAATTATTTTATTTCCTTTCCCTTTATGTTATGTATGTTTTCATTCTTTCACTCCAATGCCTGTTTTACATTTGAAGTTATATGGATTTGTACTTTGTATGAATATACGAAATTCAAGTTTAATTTTAAAAAAAACAAACAAACAAAAAAACATTGATTGGAAAAAAGGAGTACTGCTTTGTTAACCTCCCCCACAGGCCATCTTTTGATACCAGCACCTTGATTTTAGCTCCTTTGTTTTAACCCATGCGACTCACGACAAAGGAGCTATCTCAAATCAGCCATCCCGCCATTGTCTAATTTCCCACAGACACTCACGCACACCTGTAAATAGTGTTTGTGGATTAGGTTAGATTTTGTGTTTTGTCATTTCATTTTGCCATTGTTCATTTGTTTTGCTGGTCTGTTAAATGTTGTGTAAAGGTGAATATTACCAATCTCTACGCTGTAGAACTCCAAATTCTTCAACTTTTACTAACTATTAATAGGTTAATTTTGGTTGTAGTTATTAACTTAATTATTAATCAAATGTTCCATATTGATAGTTAGTATTCTTTAAGAGACTGATTTAGGGAATTGGCTATCTGGTGTCCCAAGGTATATTTAATGTAAATTAAATCAAATTACTTTATATAATAATTAATTACTTAATATTTTTAATTAAGTAATTTTTTAAAAACTAATAACATAACAGATAGATAGGACTCACCGGATTAATCTCTCTTTTTAGATTCACACCACTGTTCAGTGCTCCATCAACATCTGCTGTTTTACCACTGAGTGACCATCAGTCTCAGTCTCAGTGACTTTATTGCTTATATAGCTCTCAGTTTTAAAAAAAAACTTCCTGTCAGACTGAAAGATGAGAAACTAGTTCCTCAAAAATGTTAATGTTGATTTAGATTTTAAATAAATTTTTAATAATGACTTTAATAAATGATTTATTCTTAGTAACAGTGAGGCCACAAACAAAATGTTGATCTATTTTTATTTAGTTTGAAACTGAACAGTTTCATATCCGTTAATGCAAATTTACAGTCAGAGCAGATGAGGACGTGTCGCCCCCTTCTGGTCCTTTTATGTCTTAACTATTTCCACCATGAGCTTTTTCCCTTTTTGTGTTTTTCAACACTTCAAGTTCAGCACAACATAAAGCATCAAATCAGTCAAACGCCAACAGGACATGAATAGACAGGGACTGTTTATTTTCATTAAACAGAAAATGAATCAAAGATGTTAAAACACAGTTTCTGTTGTATTTATAAACTGTAGATGTTGAGTGAGAGTGAGAACACAAAAAAAGAAAAAGAAAAAGAAAAATGTAATTAATTTAAAAAAAAAAGAAAATAATAATGAAATAAAAAGAAAAGTTTATGGTAGAAAATTGTTTATAAAATATTTTACATGTGAGCTTTAGCACAACTGAAGAAGATCAATAACAAGCTGAATGATTCTGTTCAAATCAGACACAAAATATTATTCAAAGTATTTTTAATATCTGTCTGGAGGAGATCTTTAAATGTTTGCAAGGTCAAAACCAGCATCATGTCACAGATTGTTAAACTCAGGCTTAACTGGATTTCAGACACATGAGACCATATATTCTCCAGTTTCTGCTTCTTTCTCACAAATATATTTCTGATTCACTTTACAGGATCTATCATACCAGCGGATCAGGTCATAATCTCTTATCGCCCCTATCCTTGCACAGTTCTCTCCATCAGGATCCTCCACTGTCCAGTTGTCTGGCTCCCATGTCATCCAAAAACTCAGACTAAGAGATGAAGAACAGAAAGAAGTGGATCAATAAAAACTTTGAACTTTGAACAGGAAATGGACAAAAATGTTTTCACAAAAATCAAACCTTGTGTTCAGTGGTGAGTCGTCCACCCACAACCATTCACCCTCTGTCTTTGAGTCTGTCAGTCCGATCCAGAACAAGTCCTCATCATGGTCCATTTTTTTTCTCACTGTTTTCTCCAGGAAACTCTGAAGAGGAAAATGTGGATGAAATTTCCTCTGTGAGACTTTTCTGTGCTGAGATGATGAAACATGATAAAATATGTGAGAACATGAATCTGCAGCAGTGTTTTATACCTGCTCCTCTCTGCTGTCTATCTTAACCAGGTCTCCTCCTCGACGTTTGCAGAAGCTTCTGCTCTCTTTCCAAGATGAACGTCTGGTGGAGAAATAATAACACTGTCCTCCATGTTGCTCCCAGCCTGTTTCACACTTCAGACATGAATCATCTTTGAAGAGATCACAGCAAAGAAATCACATGTGATTTGGAAGCAGCAGGAAGTTTAAAGGTAAAGAGTTTGAATCTGAGAGAAGCTGAGACAATCAGAGACTGTTTTCTGTCAACTGTATCTGTCAGTCCATCACTGTTTGATTAATCATCATAAGAAGATGAAAATATGTGACAAAAAAAATCTGTAACTTACTTATTTTTACCTCTGGATGTCTTGGGCAAACAGGGGGCACTGTGGTGTGTGGTTTTGTTTCACTGAGTCTCTCTGTTATGAAAGAAGATAAAAAAGATTTCACTTCCATCTGTCTCTTTACAGGAATCTGAACAGAAAAATAACTTTCACATGAATCAAAAATGTTGAGAGGAAACACAAAGAGATACTTTTGAAAGCAGATTCATATCAGTAATAAACTTTTAAAATTAAACTGAGGAATATTTCAGATCATCTAAATTTAATCCAAGATGCAAATATGTGACAGGAAAAAAAAACAATAACTTACCTTTTACTTCAGGAGGTTTTGAAGACACAGGCTGCACTGTGGTGTGTGGTTTTTTTTCACTGAGTCTCTCTGTTATGAAAGAGGATAAAAAATTTCATCAGTCTCTTTTTTTCAGAACCTGAACAAATAAGTAACAAAAATATTTCACACCAGTCAAATTGTTTCATGTTAAAGTGACTGGACAAATTTGTAGAGACTGAAGCTTTTCACAGGTGTGAACCCTGACAGACTTACCTGTGAGGTTTCTTTTCAGAGCTTCATTCTCATCTCTCAGTGTTTGGAGATTTGTCTTGATTTGGAAATTACTGTAACTGTTGTGATTTTCATCATGTGAAGGTGGTGAGTTGTTTATATGTTATTGTCCATAGAAACTGTAGAAACTCACAGAGACGGTAAATAACAATGACAGCAGCTGCCATCAGAGCACAGAGAACCAGCAGGGCCACTCTCTCTGATGTGACCTTTGACCTTCTGGTAGATTTTGTTTGTTGAGAGGCAGGAGCTTCACCTGTTGAACATTTAGAGGAAACAGATGTCACATGACATGAGACACACATACAGGGCCCTGGTGCACAAACACTTTGTCATTGTACAACAACCTAAATATAAAAACTAACAACTTTCCGGATATGGTTTCATCAGCTTAGAATTGATCTTGAAAGGAAATCTAAATGCTGCTGTAGCAATGAACTAGGCCTGTTTTAAACTCCAAGTTTAAAAAAGTTTAAACTGACAAGATCTATTACACATGATCAACAGATAAAAAAGCTAAACCTCAAACTTGTCTTCCTTTGTAAGAGGAGGAAGTATTTCACTGATAGCAGCAGGAAACATTTTGTCCTTTTTCTTCCATTTCTTGACTTGAATCTGCAAGACCGTTTGTTTATTTATGTGACAACTATACTGCATCACTGATGATGTGCCCTAGCTTAGCATCAGTCGATGTGTCATCACAACTATCTGGAGAAACCAGAGACTATCAGGAATAGGCTACAGATAGAAGACAGGCGTTATACCCAGTGATGAGCACCCCAGCCAGACGGATTCAAGGTTAACAGTGAACAGTAACGGACAAACGAGGGCGAGTATAGAGGAGTTGTGCGGCAAGATCCGCAAGAGCAAGAAAAGCCTAAAGATCCACCAATTGAGGATGAAATGCAAGGAGAGATTGCAGACGCCACAATGCAATGGCCTAGCTCCTGGTGAGACAGAGGAGCAGCCGGGCCCAGAAGCACTCCACAAAGCCCAGATTGTCTAGGTTGTGCAAACAGTTTACTCAGGCAGTCAGAGAAGAGAAGGCTAGAATTGTTTCCCTGAATCATTGAAAGATTACTGACACATGAATTTAACAGATGGAGTTGACATCTATCTTTTGATGTCATCTCTGTGTCCCAGTTCACCTTCCTGTTGATTTACCACCACATCACTGGTTCTTACCTTCTGTGTAGCCCTGTGGACGACTCATTGTGCTGAGTCTTCAGGATCCTCACTTCAGTGTCAGTGGTGTCAGTCGATGAGGAAACTTTCTCTGAAACAAAAAGCAACAATTATTGATTCTCACGCGTTTGTCTGAGTCTCAACAAATAAAAATGCTATAAACAGACAGACAGACAGTGGAAACAGAAAATGTTAAAAACAATCATATATGCATTTTATTTAGGACTCACCTGTTTATTTTCTCCCTCCTACTTTTTTTATTTAGATTTTGAGATTCACACCATTGTTCATCGCTCCATCAACACCTGCTGTTTTACCACTGAGTGACCATCAGTCTCAGTCTCAGTGTCTTAAAAAACAAACTTCCTGTCAGACTGAAAGATGGGGAGGAGAATCTAGTTCCTCAAAAAGTAACAGTGACAGAAAAAAGTAACAGTCTTTATTTAGTTTGAATCTGAACAGTTTCATATTCATTGATGCAAATTTACAGTCAGAGCAGATGAGGACGTGTCGCCCCCTTCTGGTCCTTTTATGTCTTAACTATTTCCACCATGAGCTTTTTCCCTTTTTGTGTCTTTGTGTCTTACAAGTTAAAGGTTTTAATTGTCATTTCTGTGCTCTCTGTTCTCTCTTTGTTCTTTTACCTTTTCATTCACTCAGCATCTGTAGTTTTCTCACTGGTGGAGAACTGCAACAGATTTTACAGCAGGAAAAAGTGAAACTTGTCGCACTCTGTCTGCTCAGTTTAATACAAACAAATCAAACACCAACAGGACATGAATAGACAGGGACTGTTTATTTTCATTAAACAGAAAATGAATCAAAGATGTTAAAACACAGTTTCTGTTGTATTTATAAACTGTAGATGTTGGATCAGTTGTATCTACAGTTAAATAGATAAAAAGAAAAAGTAATAAAAAATAGAATAAAATAAAAGTAAAATAAGAGAACTTTCAGGCACATGTATAACATCTAGTTTCTGCTTTTTTTCTCACAAATATATTTCTGAGACGCTTTACAGGATTTATCTAACCAGCACTTCAGATCTGTTGCTCCTCCTCTCACCCCCATCCTCACACAGTTCTCTCCATCAGGATCCTCCACTGTCCAGTTGTCTGGCTCAGTGTTAAACCAAAAACTCAGACTAAGAGATGAAGAACAGAAAGAAGTGGATCAATAAAAACTTTGAACTTTGAACAGGAAATGGACAAAAATGTTTTTACAAAGATCAAACCTTGTGTTCAGTGGTGAGTCGTCCACCCACAACCATTCACCCTCTGTCTTTGAGTCTGTCAGTCCAATCCAGAACTTGTCCTCATCATGGTCCATTTTTTCTCTCAGTGTTTTCTCCAGGAAACTCTGAAGAGGAAAATGTGGATGAAATTTCTTCTGTGAGACTTTTCTGTGCTGAGATGATGAAATGTGATAAAATATGTGAGAACATGAATCTGCAGCAGTGTTTTATACCTGCTCCTCTCTGCTGTCTATCTTAACCAGGTCTCCTCCTCGACGTTTGCAGAAGCTTCTGCTCTCTTCCCAGGATGAACGTCTGGTGGAGAAATAATAACACTGTCCTCCATGTTGCTCCCAGCCTGTTTCACACTTCAGACATGAATCATCTTTGAAGAGATCACAGCAAAGAAATCACGTGATTTGGAAGCAGCAGGAAGTTTAAAGGTAAAGAGTTTGAATCTGAGAGAAGCTGAGACAATCAGAGACTGTTTTCTGTCAACTGTATCTGTCAGTCCATCAATGTTTGATTAATCATCATCAGAAGATGCAAATATGTGACAGTTAAAATCAGTAACTTACTTATTTTTACTTCAGGATGTTTTGGGCAAACAGGCTGCACTGTGGTGCATGGTTTTGTTTCACTGAGTCTCTCTGTTATGAAAGAGGATAAAAACATTTTCACCTGGTGGAATTGAACTAATAGACGTTATAATCAATCCAGATTTGGTCCAAAATGTGTCACATGTTAAAGTGACCAGGAGAAGTTGTAGAGACTGAAGCTTTTCACAGGTGTGAACCCTGACAGACTTACCTGTGAGGTTTCTTTTCAGAGCTTCATTCTCATCTCTCAGTGTTTGAAGATTTTTCTTGGTTTGGAAATGATCTAAAGCTGTTTTTTTAAAACAGGAAGCAGTCAGTAAAGGTCAGTAACAGATAATGAGTGCCTGGTTTTTATAAAACCACAAAGTACTGATCTGTCGTGATTTTCTTCACATGAAGTTGTTTGTAGATTATTTAACGTAGAAACTGTAGAAACTCACAGAGACGGTAAATAACAATGACAGCAGCTGCCATCAGAGCACAGAGAACCAGCAGGGCCACTCTCTCTGATGTGACCTTTGACCTTCTGGTAGATTTTGTTTGTTGGGAACCAGGAGCTTCACCTGTTGAACATTTAGAGGAAACAGAGATGTCACATGACATGAGACACACATACAGGGCCCTGTTTTGAGCTAGGAGGTTTTGGGTTTGAACCCCAGTTTATTCTCCATGTGCTTGCATGGGTTTCTTCTGGGTACTCTGGTTCCCTCACACAGTCCAAAGACATGCGAATACTCTAATATTCAGCCACCTAATGTCAGACTGAATGGTTGTTTTTTCTGTATAATTGTTGTGTTTTTGTTCGCTTAGAATGAGCCATTTATATCTTCATAAGGAGCGTGTCCTCTTCCACAGAGTTCATTATGGTGTACCACCATGTTGGTACGGTAGCCCAGAACGGACAAACTGAACCAAACAGTGGTTCTATATATTCTTACACTGATGCCACAGCTTGTTACAGCTAAATTAGGTAAATAACATTAATAAAATCTTGAGTTTTTCTGTTAGACTAGTTGATGTAGTAGTTGTACCATTATTTTAGTTTGAGACATAGCATGACAAAAAACCTCTGTATAAACATTTTGCAACTACGCTAACATTGTGACACTGTACAACCATTGTGCAACTCAAAAGATAAAAAAGAAAATGATATTGCAATAGCTTTCTTTCTTTCTTCCTTCTTTCTCAGTTTACTGAGAAGAGATAAAGAGGAAAAAAAGCTGCCAGACCTGCTTCAAACCCTTTAAAGTTATGTTATTTTGCCACTAATGGGTCAGTCAAACTTATATTTAATTTTAAGCCTGTGTGACTGATGCTGTTGCTGTAGATAAGGGAAAAACAACATTGCAAAATACACAGTCTATGTTCAGATGTATGTAATAATAATAACAATAATAAGTGACAATAAGTGACAGAGAGAGAACAGAGTCTGGGCACTAATGTGCTTGAAGTGATGAACTGATAAAAAACACTAAACCTCAGACTCCGCTTCCTTTTATGAAAGAGGATGTATTTCACTGATAACAGCAGAAAACATTTAGTCCAGTTTCTTCCATTGTTTGGCACTCCAGCCAGACAGAAACGCTGACAGAGAAACAGAGCTGAGCAACACTTTCATTTGTTGCTTTTGGCTAGAATTCAGTGTTTAACCTGGAGGCTGTTTTTCACAGTTCAGCTTCCTGTTGATTTACCACCACATCACTGGTTCTTACCTTCTGTGTAGCCCTGTGGACGACTCATTGTGCTGAGTCCTCAGGATCCTCACTTCAGTGTCAGTGGTGTCAGTCGATGAGGAAACTTTCTCCAAAACAAAAAGCAACAGTTGTTGATTCTCACACGTTTCACTCGGTCTCAACAAATAAAAATGCTATAAACAGACAGACAGACAGTGGAAACAGAAAATGTTAAAAACAGTCATATATGCATTTTATTTAGGACTCACCTGATTAATTTTTCTCTCCTGGATTTTAAGATTCACGCCATCGTTCATCGCTCCATCAACACCTGCTGTTTTACCACTGAGTGACCATCAGTCTCAGTCTCAGTGTCTTAAAAAACAAACTTCCTGTCAGACTGAAAGATGGGGAGGAGAATCTAGTTCCTCAAAACCAGGTTTTTGTTGTGTTTGAATAATTATTAAATTTTAACTATTCATTTCTAATTAAGATTTGAATAAATGATTTATTCTCAGTAACAGTGAGGCCACAGATGTTGATCCATTTTTATTTAGTTTGAAACTGAACAGTTTCATATTCATTGATGCAAATTTACAGTCAGAGCAGATGAGGACGTGTCGCCCCCTTCTGGTCCTTTTATGTCTTAACTATTTCCACCATGAGCTTTTTCCCCTTTTGTCTCTTTCAACACTTCAAGTTCAGCACAACATAAAGCATCAAATCAGTCAAACACCAACAGGACATGAATAGACAGGGACTGTTTATTTTCATTGAACACAAAATGAATCAAAGATGTTAAAACACAGTTTCTGTTGTATTTATAAACTGTATCTGTTGGATCAGTTGTATCCATAGTTTTGATGGTTTTAAGTTCAAAACATAGTGAGACCACAAAAAATGAAAAGATTAAAAGAAAAAGAAAATGTAATAAAAAAAATTAAGAATGAAATAAAAGGAAAATAAGTTTATGGTTGAAAATTGTTTATAAAATATTTTACATGTGAGCTGTAGCACAACTGAAGAAGATCAATAACAAGCTGAATGATTCTGTTCAAATTCAGACACATGAGACCATATATTCTCCAATTTCTGCTTCTTTCTCACAAATATATTTCTGATTCACTTTACAGGATTTATCAAACCAGCACTTCAGATCTGTTGCTCCTCCTCTCACCCCCATCCTCGCACAGTTCTCTCCATCAGGATCCTCCCCAGTCCAGTTGTCTGGCTCCCATGACATCCAGAAACTCAGACTAAGAGATGAAGAACAGAAAGAAGTGGATCAATAAAAACTTTGAACTTTGAACAGGAAATGGACAAAAATGTTTTCACAAAGATCAAACCTTGTGTTCAGTGGTGAGTCGTCCACCCACAACCATTCACCCTCTGTCTTTGAGTCTGTCAGTCCGATCCAGAACAAGTCGTCAGCAACGTCCATTTTTTTTCTCACTGTTTTCTCCAGGAAACTCTGAAGAGGAAAATGTGGATGAAATTTCCTCTGTGAGACTTTTCTGTGCTGAGATGATGAAACATGATAAAATATGTGAGAACATGAATCTGCAGCAGTGTTTTATACCTGCTCCTCTCTGCTGTCTATCTTAACCAGGTCTCCTCCTCGACGTTTGCAGAAGCTTCTGCTCTCTTTCCAGGATGAACGTCTGGTGGAGAAATAATAACACTGTCCTCCATGTTGCTCCCAGCCTGTTTCACACTTCAGACATGAATCATCTTTGAAGAGATCACAGCAAAGAAATCACGTGATTTGGAAGCAGCAGGAAGTTAAAAGGTAAAGAGTTTGAATCTGAGACAATCAGAGACTGTTTTCTCTTTCACAGATACAGTAACACTGCCCTTGAGCAAGGCACCTATCCTGCAACTGCAGTTACAGTCTAAGTTACTGTATCTGTCAGTCCATCAATGTTTGATTAATCATCATCAGAAGATGCAAATATGTGACAGTTAAAATCAGTAACTTACTTATTTTTACTTCAGGATGTTTTGGGCAAACAGGCTGCACTGTGGTGCATGGTTTTGTTTCACTGAGTCTCTCTGTTATGAAAGAGGATAAAAACATTTTCACCTGGTGGAATTGAACTAATAGACGTTATAATCAATCCAGATTTGGTCCAAAATGTGTCACATGTTAAAGTGACCAGGAGAAGTTGTAGAGACTGAAGCTTTTCACAGGTGTGAACCCTGACAGACTTACCTGTGAGGTTTCTTTTCAGAGCTTCATTCTCATCTCTCAGTGTTTGGAGATTTTTCTTGGTTTGGAAATGATCTAAATCTGTTTTTTTAAAACAGGAAGCAGTCAGTAAAGGTCAGTAACAGATAATGAGTGCCTGGTTTTTATAAAACCATAAAGTACTGATCTGTTGTGATTTTCTTCACATGAAGTTGTTTGTAGATTATTTAATGTAGAAACTGTAGAAACTCACAGAGACGGTAAATAACAATGACAGCAGCTGCCATCAGAGCACAGAGAACCAGCAGGGCCACTCTCTCTGATGTGACCTTTGACCTTCTGGTAGATTTTGTTTGTTGGGAACCAGGAGCTTCACCTGTTGAACCTGTAGAGGAGACAAAGATGTCACATGACATCAGACACACATACAGGGCCTCAGTGCAAAAACATTTTGTTATTGTACAACAACCCAAATATACAAACTAACAACTTTTCCTCAAACACTTCAAATAATCTGTATGTCTCTAGTTTTATGGTAAAGCTATGACTGTCTAAGTTTCAGGATATGATTTCATCAGCTTAGAACTGATCTTAAAGGAGGTTCATGTTTTTATCTAAATGCTGCCATTGCAATCAAGTTGGCATTTTTAAAATACCAAGTATATTCAGGTTTGAATTGACAAGATCTGTTACAAGTGATCGACTGATAAAAAGCTAAACCTCAAACTTGGTTTCCTTTATAAGAAGAAGATGTGTTTCACTGATCTTAGCAGAAAACATCCAGTCCTTTTTCTTCCATGTCGTGACTGTGGTGATACATGAGTTTATAAGCACATATCAAACTCCTTTCTGAAGCTGCTAGACCAGTTTATTTGTTCATTTATGTGACAACTGTACTGCATCACTGATGACGTGGTGATTTCATCACAACTCATCATTTTACCATTTACACAAATATGAACATATGAACAAAACTACTGTTTTTCATTAATAATGACTCTAAACCTGCTCACATTTAGTCAGTCTCTGTCTGCCCTGCACATGCTCAGTGCAGTCTTCTTTTAGATAATGCTAAGAAAATTAGGTTTTTGTTACTTTGCACCAAACAAACTGAAGAAGCATCTTTTACTTGGCACAGTTAAAAGTTACTCATAGTTTCCCTGAATCACTGAAAGATTTCCAACACGTGAATTTAACAGATGGAGTTTACATCTCTGTTTTTCATCTTTGAGCTGCAATGTTGTTTTTTATAACTTCTGACACTAAACATTTAACTCAGTCTTTCAATTAATTTTTCATTTTATTTGTTTTCCTTTTGCTAGAATTCAGTGTTTAACCTGGAGGCTGTTTTTCACAGTTCAGCTTCCTGTTGATTTACCACCACATCACTGGTTCTTACCTTCTGTGTAGCCCTGTGGACGACTCATTGTGCTGAGTCCTCAGGATCCTCACTTCAGTGTCAGTGGTGTCAGTCGATGAGGAAACTTTCTCTGAAACAAAAAGCAACAGTTGTTGATTCTCATACGTTTCACTCAGTCTCAACAAATTAAAATGCTGTAAACAGACAGACAGACAGTGGAAACAGAAAATGTTAAAAACAATCATATATGCATTTTATTTAGGACTCACCTGATTAATTTTTTTCTCCTGGATTTTAAGATTCACACCATCGTTCATCGCTCCATCAACACCTGCTGTTTTACCACTGAGTGATCATCAGTCTCAGTCTCAGTGTCTTAAAAAACAAACTTCCTGTCAGACTGAAAGATGGGGAGGAGAATCTAGTTCCTCAAAAAGTAACAGTGACAGAAAAAAGTAACAGTCTTTATTTAGTTTGAATCTGAACAGTTTCATATTCATTGATGCAAATTTACAGTCAGAGCAGATGAGGACGTGTCGCCCCCTTCTGGTCCTTTTATGTCTTAACTATTTCCACCATGAGCTTTTTCCCTTTTTGTGTCTTTGTGTCTTACAAGTTAAAGGTTTTAATTGTCATTTCTGTGCTCTCTGTTCTCTCTTTGTTCTTTTACCTTTTCATTCACTCAGCATCTGTAGTTTTCTCACTGGTGGAGAACTGCAACAGATTTTACAGCAGGAAAAAGTGAAACTTGTCGCACTCTGTCTGCTCAGTTTAATACAAACAAATCAAACACCAACAGGACATGAATAGACAGGACTGTTTATTTTCATTAAACAGAAAATGAATCAAAGATGTTAAAACACAGTTTCTGTTGTATTTATAAACTGTAGATGTTGGATCAGTTGTATCTACAGTTAAATAGATAAAAAGAAAAAGAAAAAAGAAAGTAATAAAAAATAAAGAAGATCAATAACAAGCTGAATGATTCTGTACAAATCAGACACAAAATATTATTCAAAGTATTTTTAATATCTGTCTGGAGGACATCTTTAAATGTTTACAAGGTCAAAACCAGCATCATGTCACAGATTGTTAAACTCAGGCTTAACTGGATTTCAGACACATGAGACCATATATTCTCCAGTTTCTGCTTGTTTCTCACAAATATATTTCTGATTTGCTTTGCAGGATTTATCAAACCAGCACTTCAGATCTGTTGCTCCTCCTTTCTCCCCCATCCTCACACAGTCCTCTCCATCACGATCAATCTCAGTCCAGTTGTCTGGCTCAGTGTTAAACCAAAAACTCAGACTAAGAGATGAAGAACAGAAAGAAGTGGATCAGTAAAAACTTTGAACTTTGAACAGGAAATGGACAAAAATGTTTTCACAAAGATCAAACCTTGTGTCCAGTGGTGAGTCGTCCACCCACAACCATTCACCCTCTGTCTTTGAGTCTGTCAGTCCGATCCAGAACTTGTCCTCATCATGGTCCATTTTTTTTCTCACTGTTTTCTCCAGGAAACTCTGAAGAGGAAAATGTGGATGAAATTTCCTCTGTGAGACTTTTCTATGCTGAGATGATGAAACGTGATAAAATATGTGAGAACATGAATCTGCAGCAGTGTTTTATACCTGCTCCTTTCTGCTGTCTATCTTAACCAGGTCTCCTCCTTCACTTTGGCAGAAGCTTCTGCTCTCTTCCCAGGATGAACGGCTGGTGGAGAAATAATAACACTGTCCTCCATGTTGTTTCCAGCATGTTTCACACTTCAGACATGAATCGTCTTTGAAGAGATCACAGCAAAGAAATCACATGTGATTTGGAAACAGCAGTGAAGTTTCACACTTCACTGTGGTGCATGGTTTTGTCTGAGGCTGAGTTTGTCTTAGTCTCTCTGTTATGAAAAAGTATTAAAAAGATTTCACTCTCATCAGTCTTGTTACAGGACTGTCTGAACAGAAAAATAACTTTCAAAAATGTTGAGAAGAATCACAAAGGGAGATAAATTTAAAAGCAGATTCATTTCATCATTGAAATGTAAGAATTAAACTGAGGAATATTTCAAACCATCTATGTTTAAGCCAAGATGTGAAGCATTTTAAAGTGACCTTTCAGAGACTTGTGTACAGTTTTAAACACAAACTCTGACAAGCTTACCCGTGAGATTTTTCTTCAACTTTTGGAGCTCTTTCATGGTTTGAGCATTTTCATGAACTGAAAAGAAAGAATAGTCAGAAAAGTTCAAACACCAAAAAATCTAAATTAATGTACTTTCATGAAACTGTATAAACTCACTGGTAACACCAAGCGCAATGACAGCAGCTGCCAGGAGAAGACTGAGAAGCACCAGGGCCACTCTCTCTGATGTGACCTTTGACCTTTCATTTGGCACTGCTGATTGTTGGGAGCCTGTTCAACAGCAGACGAGACAGACAGGACGTTTACATTCACCTCAATATCTAGAAAAATGTATTTTGGTTTAATTTGGTTTCTTGGCTTGGTCACGTGCACATGTTGTCAGTTTATTAGGTACACCTATCCAAAACTAATGCAGTCTGACAGCCCTGAAATAAATGCTCCTTCATGAAGTTTAGTTTCACAAAAAAATTAAAAATCATGTACATTTTATAGAGAACGGCCCTTTTCCTGCAGCAATGGAAACAAATGAAGCCTTGAAAGTTAAAACAAATAATTCCCACAGCTGATCACTTACAAACCCTCTGCAAAGTCAGTGTCAGAGCAAACTGACTCTACACCCTCTGATGCATTATCAGGACTATACTGTACAATGATGAGAAAAATTCAGGTCCTTCTGTAGATCGAGATCAGTCACAAACTTTATTGTTTTTCATCTCCTGTGACACATTGTGATGAACTGAGATTTAGCTGTTTGAACTTTTGATAATATAACATTCATAGAGTCTTTAAAGCTGTGGAAGCTCTTTATATGTTTTGTTTTTTGAGGAACGTTTTTCTCTATTACAGTGAAACATTTTAGATTGTTGCAGATGCAAAGGTTCTGCCTTTTCTACACGAGCAGCATCATCTGTCACTGCTGTAACTTCAGCTTCCTGTTTATCTGTAGGACACATCACAAAGAAATAACCAGCATACATACAAATATCTATAAACATATAAATGAAGCTTCATGGTCAGTTCCTCATTCTTTAACTTCTCTTCACTTGTTTTTACAGTAAACAAACACACTCTTCTTTCTTTCTTTTACAGTTTATCATCCTTTTCATTTAAACTAAATATTAATTTAGGTTCATAGAACAAAACATGAAGTGGTTTCAAACTCACTGGATAAAATTGTTTTAGGGAAGATTACACATTTTATTATGTATTTTGCTGTACACAATTTACACATTATTGTTTAAACTTTATTACACACAGCAGCTAACAGACATTCATTATCAGTTGATCTGTTGATTATTTTTAGAAAAAATGACAGAAAATGAAGAGAAAGCCTGTTGTAACTTCAAGGTGACGTCTTAATCTAAAACTATTTTGATTAATCGTGGTCCAGTTCACGAGGATTAAATATTTTTCTTTATCATTTCTGAGTGTATACTGAATATGTGAGGGTTTTGTTATGTTGTCTGAGTAAAACAAGACATACAGTATAATTACATGTCCTTTGCCTAAAGATATTGAAGTTTACTTTTATAGAAGACAAAGAAAAACAGATAATATTCACATTTTAGAGGCAGGAATTTCTCTCTGTTTTTAATCATATTTGCTTGAAAAATGTCTGACATGATAATACAAATATCAGGATAGTTGCTGACCATGACTAGTCACTAATTTTCTGTCGATCAGCTGGCTGTTTATCACCTACCACGAGGCTCCGTGGGTGGCTGAGTTTTCGAGAGCTTGACTTCGGAATAAGTGGTGTCAGGTGGCAAGGAAGTGGTCTCTGCAGCACAAAACACAAACCCAAACTGCTGTGGAATGACCGCTGATAAAGTGCACGTTTATTATTTCATATTTCACTTTCACTTTCAACTCCAACAAAGAAATAACTCTTACAAATGTTTGGAGTTTTTTTATCTTAAAAACCTCTAGTAGTATTCTTAGAAATTTAAGAGGGAAGTCAAGACTTTCAGACAGAACCACTGTAGTGGTGTACTGTAAAGATAAGGCTTTCACTCCTTTTTGCTCATATTAACTTGTGAAATCAGTATATTAGACATCTTAGACATTGCATAAGAATGTAAGACTCACCGCTGCCTTTTTCCCTCGCTCTTGTGAACTTGACATCAGAGTACAGTACGTCAGCTTCAGGCATTTTCCCAATGTGTGTGAACGCCTGAAAAAGCTACATTTAGGTTTGCCTACAAACTGATGAAATAGGTGACTGATGTTGAAGTGCTGTTTAAATCCATCCCATCACATTCGAGTATGGGCAGGACTTAAAAAAAACAACAAAAAAAAAAACCAAATCTTCTTCCCCAAAAGTTTTTTTTTTCTTTCTCTCACTTCCTCAAAGTCCAGGCAGAACAAATTTTGATAAAGAAGTCTTGCACAGAGAATGTGATCTTAAAGATTTCATGGAAAAAGTGATGAAATTATATTTTAACTTTCATCTAATCTAATATAATGTCAAGTGACAGAATATGATATATGCTCGATCAAATTGGGATCAACTGGGTGGATTAGGTGGGTGGTACATGTTAAGTAACATCCAGATAAATTCCAGGGCCTGAGGTTTTCTAGCAGAAGATTGCACTGTTTTAATGATGTGGCAGATGAATGTTTATGTTCTCCTCAAGCTCAGGTCCTCTGTGCCAGAGGTCGAGGGCTCTGAGCAGTATCTTAGCTGCACCTAGGACTGCACTCCTCTGGACAGAGACCACTTTGGACCTCTTCACCTTCCACATCTGTTCCAGTTTCAGCCCCTGGTACTTCTTGATCTTCTCCTTCTTTATGATTTATCTGTCAGTCTGGATTACAACATCTATCACTGCTGCCCTCTTCTGCTCCTTGTCAAAAACAGCAGGCCCAGGGAGAGATAAACAGATAGATAGACATATAGATATAGGGTTAACACCATTTAGCCACAAAGAAGTAGGCCTAACTGGTTTTGGCTGATAGGTTTATTGCGATATAAAATTTAAATTAAAACTATCATTATTATAATGTAATATTCTGTGGTCTTATTAATATTATCATTAGAAGCAATTAGAAACCTCTCTGCACTGACATGGGGAATATTTTGGTTGTTAAAATAGTTAGATAATTTTGCCTGTAAATCACTGACTTATTTTAATAACAGCTTCTGTCTGAATCTCATATTCGTAGCTGGTGTTTGCACAGAAAGTGAACCTTTAATGAAGATTTTTTTTTAATTGTTTTTTTTTTTTTTTAAATCCAAGGTCAATAATGAGCACCTCCCACCTTCAATATACACATAATTATGTTTAAACTTTAAGAGCGTGCATTAAAAATCCAACAGCAAATTGACTTTG
Source organism: Lates calcarifer (assembly GCF_001640805.2). Classification (NCBI taxonomy): domain Eukaryota; kingdom Metazoa; phylum Chordata; class Actinopteri; family Centropomidae; genus Lates; species Lates calcarifer. The sequence goes on from NW_026115364.1 coordinate 40,089, forward strand.
CTTTAATTTAGTGTATATTTTTGCATTATAAAGCATTATTTCCAACTTGAAGTTCAAGCTAAATAATTATTTTAGGTAAAAATTTAAATGCATGACTTTGACTTGCATTAGAAGATTTCTAGACTGTGTTTAAAACGCCAAAACAAATTTATGGAGGTTATAACTAAACATTTCTTTACATGTTAAAGGTTCCGGATGATTCCTTGTTTGTTACACTATGAGGCGTTGCACCAGTTCCATCCAATCAACGCGCACAATAATTGACAGAACACTCTGACAGCCAATCAAACGCCGGATTTTCCAAGAAGGGGGTGGGATTTAATTCGTTGTACCAAAAAGGAGGCGGAGACACTTCCTTTCCTGGCCGACTCGGCTGCGGCGTCACCAGGACCATACGGACAGACTTTGTTAAAGTTTCTGCCCCGGTGGTTCTCCCGGTCCAGACATGGCTCCCAGTACGCAACTGAAGGAGGCAATAGCCGAAGTGCAGGAGGGGATCCGCGCCATCCTGCTCGGACCACCCGGAGCCGGGAAGGGGACTCAGGTGAGCTAACGGAGCTAGCTGTTAGCCGTTAGCATGGGAAAACATTAGTGTAAAGCGCATGGTCGGAATTAGTACGAGCTAATGCTAACGCTAACCTACCCGACTTTACCTGTATTACCACGCAGGTACATGATAAATTTAACTACCCAAACAACCTCCCTAAAGTCTGAGGCGTTACGAAGTGTGTGTGCACCATATGTTTGTGTGGTTTCAGCATGAAGTTAAAACGGCGGCAGTGATGAAATACTTGGTTTTTATCTTGTTAAATGACAGTCAACCTGTCAACCGGTTGATCAGTCTGCTTCTGTGTGATTTGGTGCAGAGCAGGAACAATTAGTCAAGCGACTATTTTGATAACTGATTAATCATTTCAGTAATTTTTATGCGGAATTGCCAAATATTGTTTGTCTGTCTCTGTTTATAGAATTATAAACTGAACATCTTTGAGTTTTGAGCTGTTGGTTGAACAAAATATACAAAAAATATACGAAAATATTTTCCTCTCTTTGGTGATACACTAACAAAAAATGATTAATTAATAATTAAAACAATTGTTAGCTGCATTACGATTTATTAATTAATGCTAGGACAGTTAGTTAGGGCAGGGTGCATGATGGCATGGCTTCAGTTTGACAGCAGTATGTACTTATGTGTGAGTAAATTTGTTCAGGAGAGCGTTTAATGTGGAAGATAACCAGGACCTGTTTTAGTCAAACCTGTGCTTCTGGTTGGTCCCCTAATAAAGGACTAATTATTTTTGGAAAGAACGTTAGGTAATTTGTCAAACAATTGTGCAAGTGGCACAGCACAGATACAAAAATCCAGTATCACACTTGCATAATTCAGAATTTGTGTTGCAGCTTTGTAGGAGACAGAAGCCCAGATGTTATTACTAAAACATGTCAAAATGACCTTGTTCAGCTGGCTGTGTCGGGAGACATCCCTACATCACATCAGTCACACGTGCACGTTGAAATACACCGACACGTGTTCTGTGATTACCTCTGAGTGTCCAGTCTCTTGTTTCTTTAGCCTGTGTTGGAATCTGGTCTGAGCCACCTCTTTGTGATGAGGTGGATCATTGTATTTAGAGCTGAAACAATAAATCTATTGACAAAAACAGAAACCCTTAAATGAGTCAATACTTGATTAATAGTTTCAGTCTTTTTTCTTGCCCTGCTGCTTGTTCCAGTATGGAACACATGTAAATATCATATATAAAATACTATGTTACCGTTTAATGCACAACCTGTACTGCTACTACCTTAATTATCAGAAAACTCCCCCTCCCTGACATGACTATATTTGACAAATTAACCAGGAAACCAAGTTTTCTCCTGATTTGTTTGCTTTGTAGAAAGAAATATTCCCAGTGTTTCATGAACTCGTCAAAAGTGAAGTAAAGTGGACCTCACAGTTAAAAGTCATTTGGTCTGTAGCTCGGACCACATAGATAATCTCTGCTGCTTCTTCCTCCCTGCAGGCCCCGCTCGCAGAGCAGTACTGCGTCTGCCACCTGGCACCGGAGACATGCTGAGGGCCATGGTGGCTTCAGGCTCTGAGCTCGGAAAGAGGCTCAAGGAGACCATGGATGCCGGCAAACTGGTAACGTTTCGCTCATCTGCTTCTCGTGATCTCTGTGTGTTTTTTCCTTTCTCTGTCCCTTTGCCCTCTCTGAGGCTCTGTTGACTTTACAGCCCTTCATGCTTAATCCCACATGACCACACGTTTCATGTTGTATTTGTCTTCTGTAACATTTGCATCCACCAAACCATCTTACATTGATGTTACAAAACACAAGCTTTTTAAGTAAGACCTCAGCTGTGTATATTTATGCCCTGTTGCATAACTCTGTGGCTTATT
>NW_026115365.1:0-12900 GCF_001640805.2 Lates calcarifer
ACTTGACTCGCTCTCTGCGTGATGAGTTTATTTAAGTGATGTTTGGTGTTTTAAATGGGCTGTCTGTTATCCATTAATGAAAGTCTCACATGGAAATGTATAAGCAGCTTTGTCTGTCTATAAGCTGTGAGTAAAACTCTCACGAGATGACTCCTTCACTTTTTTTTATCACCACTACTATGCAGATTAAATTTTCCTGACTAGGATTTAGTGTCACAAATGATCATTGTTCTGTGATGTATATGATGATGAGTTTTATCCTGGTACCCTCTTTAGGCTCTTGTCTCTGTTTATGTGTGAATGTGGGTGTTAATCACAGGTAACATGCTATATATAAGTAATACTGTAAACAAGATCCATTGTAGCATATGTTTAACTCTTGATTGCTACTACTACAACTGCTGTATCTATATTTGTTTTTCTTTTTAAGACAGATAAAAGTCAATCAAATCACTTCCAGCAGTTGTTCCAGATACTGCTCGCTATGGGACATTCCTGGGCTGAGAGGTCTGAGGAAAAATACCACACACACGAAAAAACAAACATGCGTAACACACACACACACGTAACACAGACAGTTAAATGGAAGCAGTTTATGTCTTTAGAATTTCTTTAGAATTGTTTGTTGAGTAAGTAAGAATGTAAAGTGAATTCACTTGGGTTTAGCAGTACTTGATGTAATCAGTTCCCCACCCACTACACAGCTGTTTTTATTAGAAGGTAGCGCTGAAATGTAACAAAATATATTTACTCATTTACTTAAAGTGCAAATTTGAGCATCTTGAGCTTTACTCAAGTATTTTATACATTTTATAGATGTACTTTTTACTCGTACTCCACCACATTTCAGAAAGAAAGATTCGTTTTTATTCCACTACTTTGGAAAACTGAAAGCTGTAGTAACTGAAGATAAAAAAACTTTCTTCAAATCAGATAATAAAGTTATAAAACATAATAACTTGGTACAGATAAATTTGCTTCACGACAGTCAGTTTCAACATTAAAATTCTGCTTACGCATCAGTAAAACAATAATATATTAATTTATTATGATGAAAGAGGCCATTCTGCATAATGACTACTTTCACTTTTGATATTTCATGCACATTTTGCTGCTACTTGAGTACCTTTGAATACAAGGCTTTTACCTGATGGAGTATTTTTATAGTGCTGTATTGCTACTAGAGTAAGGGATATATTACTTGCAGGTCAGCATGTGCCCTTCGGCCTGGTACAGGGCATGAAGACCCGGACCGGTGAGGTGGTGTTTCTGGAGGACGTGCTGGACGAAGCTCGGCCCGGATGCTGGACAACATGAGCCAGTCAAAAAGTACAGTCTGTCTTACATTCTTCTTCTTGGTAATTCTTACCAACGCAGAGCAAATGTGACTTTGGGGCCAGAAATGTATTTGCATATGTCCTAGTACAAAGAAAATTGCCTGTGTGCAATTTGAATATTGTGCACATGCTGAGAAGCTACTCCTTGTTGGAAAAGATAAAGTGGCTTTAGGAACATCCCCAGAAAACATGCAAAAGAAAAAACATTTTAATTGGCAATGATATCCTGAAGTCAGTTTGATTTATCTCCAACAGTCCAAGTGTTGTATAATTTTACCATTATTTTAAAACTTTCTCTTTAAAATTGAGACTGTGTATGCTGGTACTATCATGGTATGGAGGCATCCACTGTGGTAATAGTTAATAGTGTGTTTGTTCCTCACTCTTTCTGCAGCAACAAAGGAAATGGACGATCCAGAGGACACAGCAGAGAAAGTGGGAATCAGTGCACTAATAGTTCAGGTAAATCATCACAAACTAAATAACAGTTTTAAACTTTACCTCAGTCTAATGTTCAGCTAACCTCTTTCATTCCTCAGAGACAGACTTACCTTGTTTTCATCACGGGTTTCCATTGAACTTTGTTTTAGGACTTCAAAGGTCCCCTGCAGTCAGACTATAAGTTTGACTGGACAGGATGCTGCAGGCTCAGGGAGACACAGGTGTCTTCCTCCAGTACACGCACACTCGACTCCTGCAGGTCTGTATTAACTAACTGCTGAAAATAATGAACCGTGATGACAGGAACTCAACCCTTGCTTGGCCTTGCATCACCAACATCTTTGAGTTTGAACTTTTTATTTATACACTACACTGGCTGATTTCAGTTGCTAGTCTCCTGTTTGCCTGCAGTGAGTAAACATATTAGTTATCCACTGATCATTTGCATTGCTGTGCAGAAATTTCATGTGTTAAAGATGAAAAACACTGAAGTCAGATATAAAAAGCAGATGTGTTGTTGTGCTCTCCTTACACAAGGGAAAAAAAGAGCTGGCAGGACTAATGAGTAATTAATCCATATCTTAATTGTAACACTGTTATTGCAGTTTAATACGGAGGAATGAAGGTATAGAGGCAGCTACGTTTGATCCATCCCTCCTTCTTGAACAGACGAGTATCACCATCCTGCAGCACCTCCTTCGGTAAGCAAACTGCTTTTATAAAACCAGTCATCCCCTTACTGCCTGCATACTGTCAAATATGAGACAGTGAAACAATCTAGCACATGTTGTATCAATATTTGCTCCTCATTCAGAAAAAGAAAAAAAAAGATCTCCGCTTTGTTTGCAGCTATGATGAGGTGTTGTACCAGTCAGCCCAGGATCTTCAACCGAAACACCTAGTCAACTTTTTATTGAAGCTGGTGGTAAGGAACAGGATGTTGGTCATAATACTGGAACTTTAGTCACTCGGGTTTAGTCACTGCAAACACTTTCCTGGAGCAGACAGTGTTTGCAGTTGTGTTTGAACGTCATTCATGTTATCCACGTTTTTCCTCTTCACCCTCTTTCAGCCACCTGATTGCTTTCGCACACAGACAGCTGCCAGTGAAAGGAAGCCCTCAGGATGTTGCACAGGTACAAAGAAGAACATTGTGTACATACCTGTGGTTTTCCCTGTGAATGCACCATCATGTGGCTTATTACAATCAGTAATAAATTGCTTGTTTGCAGGTTGAAGATGGCACTCAGCATAAAAACAATTCATCAATTAGTCCAATGTCTGCATCAAATAGAGAAAAGTCTGCCTTTATTACTGCTAACCAAAATTAAAAATTAAATGTATATATTTAAAAATTGAGTGTTATCTCGTTTAACCTAATGTCAACAGGCAAGGTTACGACTGTTCAACGGAGCCTGCTCAGTACTGGCCAATGGGATGAGGATCCTCGGCATCACACCGGTTGATAAAATGTGAAACTCACCAAAGGTTGTACTAACTCTACAAATGTTATTTCACTGTTGATAATACAGGTGTAATTAATTTGTACTGTAAATAAGCAGCCTTACATTTTAAATTAAATATTATCCTCCTTAATTGAACTCCATTTCACCTGCTATTGTCTTAGATATTTTCCACTCACATACATCGTGATTAGGTGTATATCAAAACAAGGACGCGAGTCACTTGGTTTGTAAAACAAGACTTGAGAGATGTAACTCAACTCCTTTTATTTTCATGACTGATACATGGATGACGTAAATGCTAGTGGGTGCTGTCATAAAATAACATGCGTGTTCATGTAAAACTGGTAAAACTGGTTCAGGTTCATTACTGATATTTTCATAAGGATCAACTGTAAAACAATGAGTAAAGTAATTGTGTTGTTTCTACAAATGGGAATAAACAAAATCTTAATGTATTTAAAATCTAAATAGTGATTGTCAGTCATCTGCTAATTTTAAATGGGATTAAGGATAATCCCGGTATTATAATATGAACCTCAGCTAAACAACTTAAGTATGAACTTTCAACTTCAACTATGAAGCCAACAGCACAATAACTTGTTAAGAACTAGCTCTCATTACAACTCAAACTACAGCACTTCAGCATGTGGGAGAATCCAATACTTGACAGGCCTCCTGTGCCTAGTCAGAGTTGCAGAGATATTTTTTTCAGGGAGGGGCACATCGGTAGGATTGTGTGTGTGTGTTCTGGAACAAAACTTAGAAAAAAAAAAAAAACGAAAAACAAAACTAACCGTCGCTTTTAATACATTTCAGTTTTAATAAAAGCTTTAAAATGACTTTCAGTGCAGGATCTGACACTGATACAAAAGACACAAGACACTGAAGAGATAATATAAACATAATCACTCGTGCAGTCGGTCGTCACTCTTCTTTCAAGTATATTTTCCTGTAATTTGGCCACATTCAAAATCAGCACTATGTGATACAGACATAATACACGTTGCACCGTTTAAAACAGACTAATTACTAATTGAGCAAAAAAACTCCATGATAAGGAGTTGTGATATTTATATGCCTCCTATAACAGATATATGAAGGCATCAAAGTAACAAGGTGCTGTTACTACCAGTCGCTCCAGTGAGGCTGAAGATTAATGACAAGACTTCAGTGATTGCTTTACATTATTTACAAACTTTAAAACCCAGCTAACTGTAAGGGCCAGTTTAAAAAATTGTCTATTTATTGTTATCAACTAAAAGATTCTTCCGTCTGGAATTTAAAAAAAACAGTTATTTCTTTAAATCATCTTTAAATCCATAGTACTGTCACCAGTCCTATGTGAGTGGAAGTAGGCTGGACCAAAAGAGCAGACCTACATTCAAGTGGAACAAAAACTGTCATCTGTGTGATGAACTGAACACTGAGTCAGCCCAACTGAGTGTTCATTTGGAAAAATAACTGAATTGGCTCCTTAATCTCTCCAGTGCAAGAGCTTTTTTTTTTATGTCCCCAGAAACAGTGATCCCTCTACCCTCAGAAGCACACCTGGTCCGTCAGCTATAGAAGTGTCTCTGCTGCAGGTCAGGCCTCTCACACAGTGATCAGTCTCTGTTTGGATTCCTTGTCTGCGTCTTGCAGGGTCAGCTTAGATGTGTCTTGCTTTGGAATTCCATATAAGTAGATGGAAACACACACGAGGAGGGCACCAGAGGCAAATGTGATTGCTGCACAAGGAGGAAAAAAGCAAAATGAGACATTTCCATAACTGAATGATTTGGAATGGTTTCAACAAAAAACTTTGTAAAGGCACAGTTTTTTAAAAAACTTTTTAAACAGAAAATACATTGTATCACAGTTCTGTCTTTCCATAGCATGATAAGATATTGTGGACATTTGTTAGTTTCTCAGTGAGAAACACACAACTCATGAGCTGCAACATCACCTTGTGTGCCAGCTGGACAGCAAAAACTATATAAAAGAAAATAATTCTTAGTCATCAGCAGGCTATAGCAGTAATGTGGTTATGTGAGACTAACTTACTTATCTGTAGTCCAAACAGAATGACGGATGCCACAGTTGAGATAACAATGGCAGCTGCAGCAGAGAAGCCCTTCATGATGTTGTCTGTGTATTTAACCACTATCGACGTGTACAGACCTCCCACGCTGGCAAGGACTGGCCGCACAAAGAGAACAAATAATAGCTGGAGTATTGTGAAAAAAGTGACAGAATAAAAATAACATCCTCAGGATTTTCGCTGTACTTACATATTACGAAGCACACCCAGAGTGTATAGCCAAAAAAGAAGCCTTTTTCCAAGACTTTTTCGCCATCCGTCATGTAGACACCAATCAGTGTCACCAAAATGCCGGACAGGTACATCTGTATGTTCCTCACCCACAGCGACGTGTCAGAGCTCTTCAACACCTTCTCAAAGTATACACCTCAATCAGAACATAGACACAAAATGTTAGGTGCAAGTTAAAAAGATGACACCTCCACTGTAACAGCAATGCAAGTTAAGTTTACTTTTAGCAACTTGTGATGAAAAATGACATCAGCTGTTATCAGTTTCATGTTTCAGTGGTTGGTGAATACTTTGTGCAGTGTGTTTTTTTTAGTTACTGAAAGTATTTGTTTTTTGTGTGGTAGCTAAATCAATGTAAGACTTGAAAGGTTAAAGTTATTTCCACAGAATTCAGTCCCAATTTTACCTGCAAATCCCGAGCAAAGGACAGCAATAGCAATGGCCATGAAGCCAAGAAAAGGGTTTTGCTCAACCTGGGAAAAGAAAGAAATGACATGAGCCACCAGACAGATGATGTTGCCTGTTGCTTGAGAAGATACAGGTAAGAAGAAGCCAAATCCATGATAGGATTTAAATTTAATCTTGTTCCACCCTTACCTGGACTTTCGTTGCTTCTGCAGGTTTCCACTGTACGAGTGTAACGCCCCCGCAGAGCATGAAGACCGAGAACCACTGCAACTGGCTGAGAGAGCGGTTCAACATGAGGACTGTACACAAGGCCGTGCATGGGATCTTCAGCTGATAGGTCACCTACGCGGGAAAACACAAGTCAGGCCCAACAGCTATTGATTTTTTTAACCTATTTATAAAGGGAAGAGGGGGTGAGGGGTTTCCTGCATTCTACCCTAAAACCAAAAGCCATGTCTCAGCCTCCCCAGTGTGATGTCTATAATTTATTTGTCTCCCTGATGCACCCTTTGTTGCTCTCTCTATCGCTGCTGTTACAGTCCATGGGTGCAGCACCTATCAGACAAGTTAGCCAGCTAACCACACCAGATTATTAAATTCAGCACACACAAAAAACTCATACCTGATAAACTGCTGCATCAAGGTTACTCAGTGCAAGAAAGGCCATGTTATTCTGAATTGCATACACTACAGAGGGCACGCTCAGCTTCAGCAACTCTTTTGGGCTGTAGAACACATGTTCCACAATGGAGTTCCTCAGTCTGGTGGGGCTTCCTGTTTCTCTGTGAGATAAGACATAAAAACAGACTGATGAAGAAGATACTTTAGATGATTTGCTTGACAGACATTAATTCTGCTTATGGAAACTGGTGAATCACTGATCATTTAAAGATGTTTCCTTGTTTTACTTGTGAAAAAAAAAAGATGTCATCCTTTGGCTTTAATGGAATATAACAAGTATGGGTTTCTGACATTTCATATAGCAAATAGCGGAGTAAAAGTGGTTAATCTACAAACTTTGAGGAATGAGGAAGCGTTTTACAGGGGTAAATGTAAAAGCCGTTCTCATGTTCAGAGTAACAGTGACTGACACTTACTTCGCCAGCATCCCCAGACTCAGTATTAATTTAATGACCTCGGTGATGCACACTGCAGTTGTGGAGAAGTACATATCTCCTGATGAAATGGTCCTTGTGTATCGCAGTGCCACTGTGTATGTGGCTGCCACCAAAGTCATCACCGTCAGGCAGTACAGCTTGAAGATCACACTCACATTTTCTGAGAGAAGAAAGCGGCAACTTAAGATACTTAGCTAACGGCCATTACCTTACATGTTTCATATGAAACTACACCAACAATAGGCGACAATTTAACAGCTACAGCAAGTGCTGAATTTACGTTATTATATATACACTATTAATAGCAAACCTGTAAATGACACGTGACTAGTGCCTAGCTTTTCAAATAACCTAAATTTTGTCTTCTGCCCCGTTTTCTCTCTAATGTACAGCTAACAGTAGCCTCTCATGCTAGTTAGTAGCCACTGGTAAAACTCACCGCCGGCCATTGTTGCTCTGGTTTGTGTCCGTCCAAGAGGAAAGCAAGTCGGTTATCCTGCTCACGTTACATGTCATTAAACCCTACACACACTCGCAGTATGGATTGAGGAATGCTGTCGGACCTGAAACACGCCGACTGTCTAATTTGGAGTTCTTTGCCTGGCGTCATACTGCCTGCATTTCCCAGAATGCCGCGGAAATCGATGAACTCGAAGGGTGGGTTTGTTTTCATTACCACAATATGCCGTCGGTTTGTTAAAGGTAAAACTGAATGAATGACTCAAAGCCGAGCCTTCATTTTCACACAGTATGATATTTTGATTTTGTGGTTTAGCGTTGCATTTATCACTTTGTCACTCATATATCTCTGATATAGTCATTCATTTTAGTTTATTTCTATGTCTCTAAATATTAACGTATATCGTGTCCATTTGAAGGGGTATTTTTATTTTTTAATATTTTTTTTTATATTTGAAGATTAGGTTATATTACTATTTTGTTTTATTTTATTTTTATCTTATCGTTATGTTATTCTATTCCTCTTTATTCATCTGTACTTGTGAAATGGAGCACTGCAATGCAAGAATTTCCCGCAAGAAATTAATAAAGGTATCTGACTCTGATTAACATATTAGCCTCATAAGGATTCGCTGATATGACACTGTAGGTGATTTTTTTCATTACCCACAACAGTTTTCTTCAGGGTATTTAAATTTGTAGTTCATGTACATTATATGTGACAGTGAATGTGATCTGTGCAGTGTCTTATCTTTTTATATACAGTCTAAGGTGACTTCAGCTCATTAAACCTCTCATCCGTTCACATTTATTTATCTATTCAAGGCTTAAACTGTCTCAGTGTGATAAATCCTCATCGTGGAGAAGATCACGGATGGAGCTGGTCGCGGTGATGAAGCGGGACCTGCAGTACCTCCACCTGAAGTTCACGGGGATGCTGATCATCTTCTCCTGCGTTACCAACAGGCACCAGTGTTGGACTGTTAAATAAAAAGTTAAACAAATAGTGTAAAAAAATACATTTGAGACCCTTAACCCCATTATCAAGGGCAATTAAGTTGCTGTAACTAACTGCAGTGTACATATATGTTGCAGGGACATGCTCATTAGCTTGGCTATTACAAATTACATGTGGCTCATGTCCAATTTGTCAGAAAACAGTCACATTTTGTGAACCGATGATGCGTCTGACGCATGGCTGTCCGCCAGATCTCATAAGTCTTCTCTCAGTCTTTACGGTGGATGAATTTTAAGACCAATCAGAGGCAGTTGCCAAGCAAGAATGAACCGGCCAATCAGCATTTTTCTGCCAATGTTAGCTGACGTATGTCGTCATTGGTTGCGACGTGCCTCGTAATTGGCTATGACCTGCTGGGAGGAGCCAGAGAAACGGAGAAACGAAGTAGGAAAACAGATTTAAACCAACGCTGAAACAGTTGCCTCTGTTTGCAAGTACTGTGAGAAAACGCCGTTGCCTGATACGTCTGAATGTTAAAACAAACTGGAGCTGCTTTTTGTCGAACACGAGTGAGACTGGACGCTGAACACACCTGCAGTGCAAAGGTAAGGCCAACAGTTAGCGGCTAGTGTTAGCGTTAGCATTATGGTAGAGCGTTAGCGTTAGCATTAACATTACCTCGTAATGAAAACTTTTAATTCGATTTTTTGTCGTTAATATCGCCTGGGTTGGAGTGTGTTTGTGATTATGTGACTGAGGCGTCTCTGACATGAATTGTGGGCACCTGACGTGGACGGTTGATAACACAATGGTGATCTGTGTAAATCCGTTTGTATTTGTTTTTACGGACATTTTTCGTCTCTTTGTCATTTTGTGTCTCTACCTGGCTGTTATACACGTGGGCATTAGCATTAGTGGCGAACGTTAGCATCAGTGTTGAGGTTCGGTTTTATTGGGTTAAAGTGGGTTTGTGTTTCTGTGACTAAAGTGTCCCTAACGTGAGTTGTGGAGGATGGTAACTGTTTAGTAGTCAGTTTGTCTGTTTTCAACACCGTCTGCTTCACTTTATAATTACTTTGCAGACATTTTACTGCTTCTTTGTGACTTTGTGCTCCATTTTGGTCTTTGTAAATCAGTTTATGGCGGATTATCATGTCGATGTGACCATTATGTGTCTGTTTTCGGTGGTATTGCCTCGTTTTGCGTCTCTAGCTGGCTGTTCTACATCTACATATGGTCACCTCTCCGTTGTTTTAGATTTGTGTCTATTCCAGCTCATTTAACTTTTCTTTGTGCCCATTTTGTGTTTCAGTGTGGCAGTTAAGCATCTCATTGCAATCGTTTTGCGACTCAGTTTTTTTTTTTTTTTTGCCCCTTTTTCATTTTGTGTGTCTTTGTAGTTTTGTGGCAGTAATCTGTCCATAGCCATCCACTAATCCTCTGCTGTGTATATCCCCTGTTGAAACTTTATTGAGCTCAGTTTTGTCTTAAATACTAGATAGAAAATGTGTGAGCTGAGATTATGATTAGGAATTATTAGAAAAACTATTTTAAATTTAGCTTTTCTCTCTGAGATCAACAAAGTCATATTCTAATTAATTTATTCACTTCAAAACTCAAAGTGTGATTGTCAAGGTTCTAGTATTTAGCTTTCAGTGTTGTATTCTTCTACACTGTTCAGGTTTTGGAGGTGAACTTTTTTTAAAAATTAATTAGGTTATTTGTTTTTCAAATGTTGTACTTGTGTTTCCAGGTTTGCTGGTTCAGATGCTGCAGCCTGGACAGAGACACCAGCTCTCACCTGACAAACCAAACAGGTATATGTTCTAAAGATTTACCCAGTTGGAAAAAATGTGTTGATGAGCTGAATTATATATGTTAGTAGCTGTTGTTAAAATCCTTGATATTTAATTAGTTTAGTGTTGTATATAATAATAATGGATTAGTAGTGTCAGATTTGTCAAAAACAGTACTGAGTGAGTTAATTTTCTGCCTGTGGACTGAAGTATAATTAAAATTCCATTTTAAGGTAAAAGTTTTTATTATGCAGGTCACATTAATAACACAATCAATTGACAGACAATTGATATAGAAATTTAAAAATCATTTTAGTTAATTTTTTCCCAAATATTTATTGTTATTGATTCTTAAAGATGTGATGCTTTTTGTCATGTGTCATATGTGACAGTAAACTATACAGTAACAGACAGTAACTCTATTGTGTGGAAAATGTACTGGGTCAGCTGTAATGTTGACTATTCATGTGTGGTTTAATGGTTAAACTGTTAATGAGGAATAGGTCATAGTGTATTGATCATTTTCCTTTGTATATTTCTCTCCTCCAGGTGTCGCCACTTTGTCCACAATCGCATTCTCTTTGTACAATGAGGAAGTTCTTTGAGACCAGGACAGAGGCCTCCAGGTAATTCAGAAACAGCTTTACATCAGCTGTCCAACACAAACCACTGATATAAAACTGTTTATGTTCAGTAATTGATCTGAAGTCTGAATTGTTTGTCACAAAAAGACAGAACTCACTATTAAAGTTTATTTACATAGTTAATGAATATAACAATTTTCATAAAGAAAATGAGGAATTGAAACATCAGCTCTCTTTCTTTCTCTCTGTCTTACTGATTAGTGAATAATAAAAATGTGAAGAACTTATTCAGTTCAGTGTCACGCTAGAAACTGTCATTTTGCTTCATTTTTGGCTTCTATCAACTAAATTTAGTTCCGATTGTAACTGACTGGAAAAACAAACATTTCCATTCCCTGCTGTTGTGTGAATATCAGGAGCTGGTGGAGTCAGTTCTCCAGTCAGAGCAGCTGCTTTTTTGTGTAAAAAGCAAATTTAACTCTTGGACTAGTTGTGATTAATCCAGAACCAGTTAGTCCACACTCTGGTTTCTTTGTAGATTTAGTGCCTTTTACTTCTCTATCTTTTGACAGTTTGAAGTTCAGTACCCAGAAACTCTGTGCTTTTTATTTTGAAGTGTTAAAACTCACATCTTTATATAATGTTTGTTGTGTTTTTCTCCTCAGGATTCAAACTTAAACCATTAAAGCACAGAGAGAAGAGAGAGACGTGAAGACATTTCCAGAAGGTCAGTGTTCTTTTATTCTTTTCAATCTGACTCTGCAATAAAATGATTTGTACATCAGTTTTAAAACAGAGAAATTATTTTATTCTAGACATTTATCTCACAGCAAAGATAACATCTAACATTTGACCACAAGGAAACACTTGTTAGAGCTGGTTTAAGTAGTTATGAGCACATTTTCCAAAGAAGAACATGTCTACTAAGCATCGTTGTGATCATTTAACTGCTTGTGATACAATTATTAATTAAATAGTTCCATTATAAGCAGTTGAACATTCTCACAGGTGCCTAATTAAGACATATTAGTCTTTGGAAAATGTGCCCATGACTACATTACAGATGGTAGAGAAAAACAAGTTGTTTTCACTTGAACAACAGGAAACCAATACTGTTTACAGCAGGTAGATGGTGGAGGTTTTTTTATCCAATTAACAGCCTCGTCACACTTCTGTTTTCTTTCATCCACTTCAGGTCTTCAGCTGCTGTCGTCGTCTTCTCCTGCTGTGTTATCAGAAACACGTTAATCACTTTTTATGCCTTATTGTACTATAACATGTGGCTTATGACAAAATATCTTAAAGCAGCAATCTTACAATCTTTACATCTCATTTTTACTGACAGTGTTTTTTATGGTAAATCTGTTGTTTATACATTGTATAAATATTTGTACTTGTCTTGTTCTTTACAGTTTTGTAGTAATGTCTGGCAAAAGAATTTCCTTCGGGATTAATACAGTTCTGTCTTATCTTGTGTTCATTATTTCATTTTGGTATTTTGCCATTTCAAACAGTGCAATCAGTATATAATTTTTACATATTGTTATACATTATATCTTGTCTTGTTTACCTTATTCATTTATCTATTTTTGCTGCTGCAACACTGACTTATTTTACTCTTACAAATAAATACTTCTGAACACTGAATATTTTGCCGTTCTGTTTAATATTGAATGAATTGTATTGGATGAATATTGAATATTTGTAGCCGAGGGTTAGGGTTACGGTACAGCTTTTTTGCCTTTCTTTGCTATGACTGTTTATCACATTATTTTGACACCATACTATACTATTGACATTTTTGACAAATTTGACATTTTCTGATGGATTTTGACAACATTCTATTCTGACTTTTTTTTGACGACTTTTCATGCCTTACTACACTATGACATTTTTTGACCATTTTTTGCGTCCTTACTATACTGACATTTTTGGCGGTTTTTGATGTAATACTATGACTTTTTTTTTTTTTTTTTTTTTTTTTTTACCATTTTTGACACCATGCTATACTATTGACTTTTT
>NW_026115366.1:0-27109 GCF_001640805.2 Lates calcarifer
TATGGTTGCTAGAGCGCAGAGATTATGAAATTGTGTCCATTTAAGGAGTAAACAGGTGTCATGTTTACCCTTTATGCCAGCTGAACTGGAAAAGTTTAATAATATCATGGCTTGTAAAAATTATACTTGCCTAGGCTCATACTTCCCCTAAGGTGGGCAAGGTCAAAAAGACATTCCTATCATCCGCAATCTGCACGTACACAACATAAACACAACTTACTGTATCTGAGCCTATTGCACAACAGTTCGGAGATTCGTGCTCTAGCAAAAAGAGCATGCATAAGGCGTTGCAGTGTTCACGCTGCTAGCACAGCCCCTAACAGCAGAAAGGAAGACAACTTTGAACTGCAAGTCAGAGCCCTGTGGTGGACTGGAGCAGCTTCCAGAGAGCGGGGGGGGGGGGGTCATTTCCCTTCCCTGTTCATGCAGCTGATGTGCGCTACAAAATAATGGGAGGAATCACATCCCCCCCAGCTGTCCTGGTTCACAGGGCTTCTCAGACAGACAGAAAAACAAGGATATCGCAGGCCAGGCCTCCTTCCTGCAGCTCAGGGGGACACAGGGCTTGCCCAGCTGCAGGAGATCCAACTCTTCCTTCCAGCAGCTACTGGACGTTTTATTCAATGGGCTCACTGTAGGAGCTGTGACACCCAGGTCTCGCAGCTGTATTTACCACACCAGCCATTGATAAACACTTTTCCACAGAATCCACTTCTTACTATCTTGGGTAACATAATGGCAGACTAAATTAAATGGTGATAAAGGTTGTAAGTGATGCTTCAGATCGCTTATTTTAGCACTCGGTAACAGCATAGTAAACAGCCTCTTCACACAGAGCTTACCAGACTTTGAAGAAAGTTTACTTTGCACACAATTCAATTGTTTGTCTGCTCATGATGCTTCTACTTAATCAACTCTGTACAAAGCCGGAGAAGTTAAATCTCCAGTGAGGGAGAAAGATCTACAGTAGAGCATCAGGAATTCAATACAGTGGGGTATATTAGCAATCATGGGAGATCTTTTGATCTAGTAAATTAGATTATAATATATTCCTTTGATTTATGTATATCTCATTAAAATTCAGTTAAAATGCAACTCAGCAAAGAAATGTCTTTCTTAACTTCCTTTTCAACTATCAGTTGTGCTTTACACGATTCAACTTAACAATATTGCTGTGGTATTGTGTAGCAGCAGAGTCACTCACTATTATTACATCTCCATGCAAGGAAGTGAGTGCTTCATGTAAACAACAATAAGAAAACAAGCTAAAAAATAATGACTAACTAAACCACAGGACACACATGTTTGGGTTATTCATCTTATACGTGTGGCCACTCACTTTTGAGATGATACACAGTGTGACTCTGTGGTTTCTCTTGCACTCCAGAAAGCCAAAGGAGGAGGAGGTGGTATCTTAGAAGGGTGCTAAATGACTTGACTGCTCAAAGTCATCACCTTTACCCCAATGCATGCTTCCACAGTCTACGGTCCCAAACCACACAGTTTGCATGTGCTATTATTCTTCTCATGAGATTAGACTCAGCAACTGAGGGTACAAGAAAACAGAAAACAGCAACAAGTTCTCCAACCTGAACAACCACATCACCACAACCTATCAGATCGCCTGAAGCAGCTCCTACCCCTGCAGGCATACAGTACTTTTTGTTGTCATGGTTACAATAATAAACATGTGGTTTGGCTTATGGAACGGTCACAGTATGGTTACAGTTGGCAGAAAAGCAACTTGGTTATGTTTAGGGAAAGGTCATGGTTTAGGTTAAAATAATTACTTTCTTAAGGTTAGAAGACCTTTGTCACCATGCAGTTAAGGTTGTGGAACGACAGTGGGTAAAAGAAACAATGATGACTCTCAAATGGGAAAATAACTACAGTCCTGTGTCTTGTCCACCCAACCTCCTCCTAAAATGGACTGTGGCACTCTATATACTATACCTTTACCTTTGCTTTACTAGAGGCTAGAGTTTACCTAACAATTAAACGTAACTACGAGTCGTAAGAAGCTGTTTGCACAGATGGCCACTGGGGTACAGTGGAGACAGTGGCTATAGAACACCATAGATATGTTTGTTTGTATTCAGAGTTCCAGTCAGCGACCGGTACAGGATGTGTAGCAAGACAGAGACTAGGATCATAGCGTTGAAAGCAGATTAACAGCAGATTTAGAGTGCGGCTCTGCTTGAGGATCTTCCTGCTGATTCTCTCGTGTGGTCCAGGTTGAAGAGGTGAATAGACCTCCAGTCAGGCCTTGTTTGGAAGAGCAGGGGAGACAGGAAAAGACGGTGCGGCCCTAAGCTGCTCTGCCCTGCTCAGCAGCACATGTGCTGAGTGAGCCAAACAGGGTGGCTTACCACCAGAGGTCTCCGTCAAGGGCAGGACAGTTGAAAGGTCACTGCTAGCTGCCTTGCTGAACAAACTGTGCCTCAGCAAGTAACACATTCACCCTCTGAGCTTACCTCAAGCTATTAGAGTGCCTAAACAATTCTGACAGCCAAT
Organism: Lates calcarifer; assembly: GCF_001640805.2. Classification (NCBI taxonomy): domain Eukaryota; kingdom Metazoa; phylum Chordata; class Actinopteri; family Centropomidae; genus Lates; species Lates calcarifer. Next base: position 2,515 of record NW_026115366.1, read on the forward strand.
TTAGTTATCTAATCTATCTAATCAAGGAGCAATATGCTTTTATGGCATTTATTAATTATAAATATTTTAAAAGTTCAAAAAAAGACACTTTTTTAGACAATAACCTTAGCGTGAGTTCTACTGATTGACTTTGAAAATTTGATTTCAATGTACTGTGTTTTAATGTTCAAAACTTTGAATCAGTCAGTCCATGTAAAACAGTGAGCAGCATTCAGCAAGTTAATGTTGACACCCAGTCATAATGGCCAGACCAATGGTTCACAATCACACCGTACAAACATCCTTTCTAATAAGAGAAGTACATGCAAATGCCACGCAGAAACAGGGCCAGAGACTGAACCCAGGATCTCGTTGCAGTGAGGTACCAGTGCTAACCAAAGGCCCAACGTGATGCCACCACACTATGGATATTTGAAGGTATGAGTGACCTATTCACCATTAACCAGACGCAGAGGGGAGTAAAAACAGTTTTTAAAAAATATGTAAAAATGTGTCTCTTTACTTAAAATCAAACTAACAAAAGTTTTCTGCTTTCAGTTTATAATTTAGTCTGATCGTTGGCTTGCTGTACAGCAACAGAAATAATCAAACAATATATTCAAATTAACATGGGTATTTGTTTACCAAAAAAAAAACAACACAAGGCTTTTCTCTTTAGTCTACAAGGGACAGTCCACAGTTAACTGCGGTCTAAAACATTATCTGCCAGGCTCAAGATTCTGCATCCAACCTCCAGGTCTCACAGGAGAATGCTGGAATCTCCATATTGATGCTCCAATAAACAATGAATCATGTTACTAAGATGCTTTTGTTGGTCGAAGAGAAAGTTGAATGGCTCCACTGTGACACTGAACATTATCATGCCATGCTTACATTTTGTCTTTTGTTTGTTTTGAGTGATCTGAGTAAAATGTATGAATATAAAAATTACAAAACAGAGTTTTAAGCACAGTATGCTACCAAAACCTTGAGTTAAAATCAACTGTATGAAGAAAAAAGGAAAGAAGGTAAATTATTATTTTAAAAGAAGAATCTATCACACCAGTGCATGTAGTTACTTGTTTGTGAACTTGTGCAAATTTTCTGATGTTTCATTGCCTTATCATAGCCAGTCTCATCAACCAAACAAACCAATAAACTGTATTTAACATGTTCTAAGTCTTTGCCATAAAACTCAACTGCACTTAAAACTCACTTGCGAAATGTACAGTACAAAGATAACAGGCCACCCTGTATAAATGTCACTTCAATGCTGCACATTTAAATATTGTTAAATAAAGGCAAAATGTTATAAAACAGATTTACAATCATGTGGAAAATTCAAAATATACAAATGAATTGTGAGGCAATTATAACATCCATAATAGCTGTGATGTTAAAGCTACATTTGCAGTATAAAAGAACATCTCGGCTTACCAAACAGTCAAAGAAACACTATCCCCTTTATTGGACCAAGAATGTTCAGCTTCTATCTCTTATTTTTCATTCAATACATCCTTGGCTTTCAGCTTTCTGGTGTTTTGTCCTTCTTGGAAAAATGTCCTGGGAGGAGGAGAGTGGAGGAGAAAGACTTTCACTCAGTGATTCAGAGGCATCGTGTAAACGCCAGCATTCTCTTTCTGACAACCAGCGTTAATTGCAGATCCGACTCGCCCACACACTCCACATTTCTCCTGGAAGGAGAAGCTGAGACACTGAGATTGAAGTGGGATGAGGAGTGCAGTAAAAGATGCTGCAGCTGCCCGTTCCTCACACCGTCACCACCTCTCATTTCTCCCTTTCCAACCGAGAACTTGTGCTAAGACGCTAACACGCACTCACGCACATTTACAGAGACATGCAGGGGGCACACAAACAGAACATGTAACAAGGCTAAAACATTTAATAAACAGTGGTAGTCATCGTGGAATACCATCCATCTATCCTGCATTACTACATCATCCTGTCCTTGATTAAATGATACAGGGCTAAAATCTAATAGTGATATTATCAAACCTCTCCCTGTGTGTTTGTGTAATGGCATAGGTACAGCACTCTGGGTCTTTGAGGTTAGAGCAACAGTTCACTGCACGCATGAGAAAGGCATTTATGATGGCCCCATCTGTACTTTCACAGACATCACATTCATCCCTTTGACTAATATACAACATAAATTGTTCAAATGACATTCAGTACAGCAGCGTCGAAAGAATCCTTCATCCACACATTAGACATAAGAGCTCATGTGACGTGGATCATGAGCAACAAGGCCCATTACTGACGAGGCCTGGGGCGGCACAGAAGCTAATGACTGCAGATTGGAGGGTGCTTTATGCTTTGCTTTAGAAATCACTGGCAACCTGCTGGTATGGTAATGTACATGCCGTCAGAACAGCGGTAGCATAAAATGGACAGTGAAAAATACAAGTATGCTTTGATAAGGCTGCAACTCGTGTCCCTGAGGAATTACTGTAACAATAAAATTCAACCAGATAACTGACATACATACGGTAAGTAGTAAAATATTTATTAGTGGGGTTTTTAAGGATGCTGATGCACAGTTTGCTAGATACTATCCTTACAATAACACAAAACACACTTTACAAGTTGCAACATGTCAAACAACCAAACATTTCCCAAAGACTAAATTCATACTAGTTTTAACTTTGTGGTGTTTTCTGGTACAACTGCTCTTGCTGTACAATATGAACAAGACACGTAGGGTGTGGGCATTCACTAGAAACATTTGAGAAGGTCAGGTTACTGTTGGCCATTGCTCACTGTGGCCAGGGGTTAAGGTCACAAGAGACCGAGAGATTCAAAGAAGCAGCGCACAGCAGAGATCCACTCTCGCAGGCGCAGTTAACCAAAAATGATTATGAAATGTACAGTCCCATTAGCTGTCACTTTAAATAATAAAAAATGGGATCTTCTAGTGATTTTGTTAGGCAGTGAGAAGTCTATCAAGACAGAGATTACCCCTAAACATCTCACCTTAATTCTCTATGTTGATCACCTGACTTTATTTCAGCTTTAACCCCATTATCTCTTTAAAATAAACTAACGACAGGGGTGTTTATATTCAGGAAATGTAATATCACATACAGGCACCAGAATCACTATGTAACACGTTAAAGTGCCAAAATAAGATTAGTTTAGGTTTGATGCTTGGCGCCTCCTCTTGTTAAACTGAGTTTGTTATAGATGTACAGACAACACTGGTAACAACATGTATCTATGGCTATAAGCAAAGTATAGATATGCCACAGTGCTCAGGCTGACCAGCACCATCTAGATCTCAGCACCACTCATGTCAGGCAAATATAAAAACTGGCAACTGGCTTATGTGCAAAATTCAAAATATACGTAAGAATTATTATACAAGTTAAACTCAAACAAACTGGAATGGATTACATGTTTTTTTTAGAAGAGGCACGACGTGCAAACATATAATTCGCTTTAAACTCAATATCCGACCTCAACTTCTATTACTACGACATTGTCAGTGTGTGAACTGTAGCCTGCTGTTGTTGTCATGGCTCAACTGTGTTATTATTACATACACATTGATTACTATTTTGCCCAAGCGGTGCGCCTCTTCCACAAAGTACAGTTAAACATTTCACACTTTCGGTCCCAGGGAGTTTCTAAAGATATAATTCACGAATGGAACATCTTGAGGGAGTGAGAGTTTTAATTTTTTTTTAAAAAGCGTGTCAACGGCGTGTTAACGTTAACAATGAATCCTGAAGAAAAAAAAAAGTTTTTCGCATTTGACTGATATCAACAGCGCGCGCGCCTGGCTGCACCCTTTAAATACACCACTGGACGCTTTCACGGCATCAAAGACCTTTGCCGACAGTTTAAAATAACAAACGTTAAAGCGACACGGCTCGGCTTTTTTATATCCAGTATCTCATATTCTGTATCGTACCCCGGAGAAGATAGATAAATAAGATTAATGCCTCTCGACTCCCAAATCCACTCTACGTCTCCCTCTTGCGCTTTTCTACACTCACTCACTGTAGCTACACAGCACCGCTACTGCCACACTCAACGCAACATTGTTTCTATTTCCGTTACTCACCTTTACTCCCAAGTCAGTCGCTGTATATAGACACTCTATATCGGTGGCTCCAGTGGATAAACGTAATTTCAGTTCACATTTACACGCTGACTGCTATTTTAGGGGGAGCTGACAAACTCAGAAAAGCCAGTCTTCCTCTTGTCAGTGAGAGACTCCTCCCCTTATCTGACGAACTGCCTCTCTCTCTCTCTCTCTCTCTCTCTCTCTCTCTCACTCACTCACATACACACACACACACACACAGACACAGTCAAAACATTGGGACAAGTTGGAAAAGTCCGTTTATTCCCAAGACTTTCAAACGCAAATAAAGTCGACTTAAATCTGAGTTTATTGTTGATTATTGTTGTTATATATACACATATTTTTAATAGAGTGCTGTCATTTGATTCGTGCCACATTCATTATAATAACAACTGTGTCCCAGATCAGCCCTGAGGGTGACTCAGATCCAGTGTAAAACAAAACTTATGGAAACTTTGACAGAGCTGACATGAACTAACAAAAAAGTAAAACTATCTGTAGCAAAGAGTGTAATTATATTGACGTGTATTCTGTTCTCTTCGAGACTGACTTCAGTTTTGGACAACTACTTTCCCAAATTGCTCGGCTCAGCCTCATCACATTAGGTACATTTGACGTCATATCTCTAAGACAACAGCAATGGAATTCGGTTTAAGGGACGTCTCCCCTAGCCAATGAAAATCCGCAGCGTCTGTTGAGCGGCCAATTAGAGGAGGGAGGCGGGACCCGATTGACTCGCATATGAGCTTGTCACGTGTATGTGCAGGATCAGAGGAGGTGTGTTGCCTGGCCCGCTGTCTCTAGTGGTATGCGGGAGGCAGGTGCGACAGTAAAATAGAGCACAATTATCATTTACCGGTACGATTATGTGTTTAATGTGGATGGGAAGAACAAGTAACTAGGTTTAGACAGTATTCACACCCTTTACTTAAGCAAATACCAACACAGCAATGTATTAATACTCCATTGGGAAATAAAGTCCTGCATGAAAAATCCTACTTAAGTGAAAGTACATAGGTATTAGCAGCAACATGCAGTTTAAGTATCAAGGTAAGTATTAAAGTACTGCTATGGTCCCACTGACGGGTATATTATTATATTTGACTTCATTAGATGATTAATATTGAAGCATCAGTGTGAAAGCAGCATGTTACTGTGGCTGCTGAAGGTGGAGCTAGTTTGAACTACTTCATATACAGTTTTACATGCAGGGACACCCTACAAATCTGAGAAGTCATGAGACGATTTACAGGAGAGGAAGTAAGAAAAAAATAAGATCTATGTCACAAACCTGTTTTCAGTTTTTGGACTTTTTCTCTAATCTTTTACTTTTGGTGAGATACTGGATCATTTGAACATTTACTGAAATGAAACCATGTGAGAGTGTATTTAGTTCAGCTGTTAGCAACTCATAGACATCTGAGATGTGAGCCCAAGTACAGACTGCTTTCTGCAAGATGTCAGAAGCCAAAAAGCATGGAAACCACTGGTTTAATCTTTAACATTATGCTGTATTTTAAAAGCTTGTGTGAAATCTTCATCTTAAAAGTAACTAGTAACTGAAGCTGTCAAATAAATGGAGTAGAGATTATAATAATATTTCCCTCTGGAATGTAGTGGAGTGGAAATATAAAGTAGCATAAATGGAAATATTCAAGAAAAGTGCAAGTACCCCAAAATTGTGCTTAATTACAGCACTGTTTATCTGACAGCTGTAGTTATCACAGAGTAAGATTTCTTTTAATACAAAATCTATGATAATCTTATGATGGATTGCTTTATATAAAACTACCTAACAGTATACTAAGTGGTCAAGATGAGCTCTACTTCGGCTAGCTACAACATCATGGCTTAAGCATTGATGCATCACTGTTAACGTAATTATATGATAAAATTATTAAAGTGTATCATTGTTTTGGCTCTGTAATGAGTACTTTTACTCTTTATACTTACAAAGTATTATTACATTGTGGTATTATCATTTATGAATTTGTCCGCCGATACTTCTTATTGCTGAGTGTACTCAGAGGAGCTGAACAAAGTTGCCGTAGGAAGTTACATTGAGTTTCACACATTAGGTTGCTCATTATCTGGAAGTGAAGGCATGTCACAGTGCATTTGAATGACTCCTTCTATATCATATGACTTCATCATTTAGGTCACAGGACTTCATAGGCACATTACTGAGGTTTGAATGTATTGAGATTTATTTGTGTTTTAGAAATAGCAGCATTTTGATATCTCTGCAAACAGAATCTGCAATTTAACAGCACCATTGCCCTGGTTTAATAGCAACAATGTGCGATTATTTAGGCATCCTCTTCTAATGGCATCCTGTTCCATTACACTGAATGCTCTCTAATGAAGGAGGAGGGTTTACACAAAGTATGGCTGCTGTTGTATGTAGCTCATTTGTATTAGTCTAGTATAGTCTGGTCCCCGGTGTATTGCGCTACCTTTTTAGACCAGTTAGTCCCAGTCCCACAGGAAAAGGTCATGTCTAGTCTTTCTCATCCCTCCTGATTGCTCAGGGCTCTAGTCCAAAAAGTCACAACTGTCCTTAATGACTTTTAATGCCCATACAAACAGTTCCAGCATCCATATATATATATATATATATATATATATATATAAACATATATATATATATATATATGGAGGGAGAGAGAGAGAGAGAGAGAGTATCACAATAGTTACATTCTTCTTATGTTGTAATCTATAACAACAAGCGTAGCAACAATGAAATTTAAAGGAAAATGGCTTGAAGTTTATTATATTTAGTTAGACATGTCGGCATTATCCTGCTTTTGGCTTCTGGCCATGCACCAGTTCAGGTTAAATGAGGGCGTTCTTTATAGCCACATGAGGGGATGAGGGTTGGCTCTTCCTGCAGTTTTTCATGGTCCACTTTTGCTTTACTGTGCAAACTGGCTCCAAAAGGACAATATTAAAGGACCCAGAAAATTCCACCTGCTAGTTTTTAACAGCCCAGCAGAGATATAATGACCACTTTGCCCATTATAATCAATGCCAGTTACAACTAACTAGACATGAAAATAATGTGTGCAACACGCACATTCAAAGTGAAGTTTAAAAAAAATCTTGCAGAGTGAATACTAAACCTAAAAGACACTGTTGTTGTTCTCATGGTAGCCACAGTGATGTTTGATTTATAGCATTCCCATCTCTTTCTCACGCGTCACTCTTTTATATTGCACCATCAGATTGCATAAGACTATATTTATTTGTTGGTTGGGGAGTTTTTGAACGTTATTATTAGGGCCCGAGCAACGAGTTGCGTGGGCCCAACGGGGCCATGCAACGAGTTGCAAGGACCCTCTTGTTTTCGGTCTGTTTATTATTATTATTATTATTATTATTATTATTATTATTATTTTTTTTCTTCTTTTTCCGCCTCTTAGATCGGCTTTTTGAGGGCCTTAACATGCGTGAAAACTTACCAAAATTTGCAGACGCGTCAGGCACGGCGAAAAATTTAATAATTTAGGGGTCTTGAGCATGGGCGTGGTAAAATGCCCTCGGTAGCGCCACCTACATTTTTAAACGGAACAGCCCCTCAAGCCCGTTGCGCCTAAAAATCTGAAAATCTGCACACATATGTAACATCCCATGACGCACCAAAAAGTCTCTTGGAGCCATATTCTAAACCCAACAGAAAGTATTTTTATTTTGACCGGAAGGTGAAAAAATTGTGTGTTTTTGGCCATTTCCAGGGGTCGCTTGAACGCGAACTAGTCCTAGACGCATTATCCGATTGACTTCAAAACTTAATAGTATGTTCTTAAGACATAGACGATGTTAAATTGCGGCAGATTTTGAGTTTTTGTTGAAGGGCGTGGAAGTTATGGCCCCTCAAAGTTCGATTACTCGCCACGAAACAGGAAGTTGCTTTATTTTTGCTATATTTCGGCCATACTTTGTCCAAACTGCATCAAACTTTACAGGATTGTTAATGGTACCTATCTGCACACATCCATATGTCAATATTCATACAATTGTTGTAGCGCCACCTATTTATAGCAGGAAATGACATATTTTATAGTGTGATGTCCAGTTTCTAGACGGGTGACCAGATTCACTTCAAATGTTGTCAGGACAGACTTAAGGATTTTTGGAAGACTGGCTCCGAAAATTGTGAGTTTGGGTCGAAGCGTGTGCCGGTTCTGGCCCGTCAAAGTTCGGAAACCCAACTTCCTGTTTGAAACCTCAGATTTTGGGGTAACTTCCTGTTGCGACTCTCTACTTTATCCTACAGATGGAGCCATTGTATTACTCTTTGATGGGTTTTTGGAAGGGGGTCTCTGTGTGTGTGTGTCTGTGTGTGTGTGTTTGAGGGGGGAGGGGAAGAGGAGTTGATTGAGTCTGTGAGAAGCTGCCACAGAGAGGTTACAGTCAGGAGAGCCAAGAGCTGTCACAGATGATGAGCTCTGAAAAATATTATCACAGAAAATAATTAGCATAAAAGCTTTTATTTTAAATTTGTTGCAACAAATTCAGGTTTCTTACAGCATTTTCCTTATTGAAAACTAAATTCTACCTGAAATGTATCAATAAAAATGTTCTTTTGCAGTTAATGTCACCAGTTTATAGTTTAATTTTAATAGCATTCCCTGTCACTGATGTGCCTTTAATTATCGGTTCTATCAGGGATCATTTATGTGTTTATCTTACGGGGGTGAGCCACCTCACAGGTTGGTTATATTACCTGTTGACCTCAGCTCAGTGAGCTAAGACAATGTTTAATGCAGTGTTTTTTCTGATATGAAAATGGATATTATTCAGCACATCTAACCTCAGCAGGCCCCTCTTCAGAAACTCATATCTGCAGATGTCAAAGCTGGCTCAAAAAATTAAACTGGCTTCAAATTAATTTGAAGGAATTGTAGGTTATTTTGAATTCATGTAATCTTACCATATGTCTCCCCTTGACCAAAGTCTTTACAGTTTGGTTTTGATCAGTTAGGAAATTTCACAAGGGGTCGGCTGATATTTTCATGTTACACAGTGTACGGCGACAGGAAAAGTGCACGTCTACATCCACCGGCGTCGAGGTGAACCAGCTGAATATAAGCCACTCAAGTTGACGACAAGTGCATTGAAAAGTAAAAGCTGCTGGCCTTTACCTTTTCTTTGTAAAAGCGCCTGTTGGGCCAGTAGTTAGTAAAGTAATATTTTCAGCGTTGTCCACAGTCTCATGACATGTTTAACACGAAGCACAGCACGCTGGTTAAGCTCATGGCAAACTGTTACTAACAGCTAAAATGAAAGCTTGTCTGTATGTAGTCTAACTGGTTAGTTTGTCACTAATCTCCAAATTTTGCAAATTGCTATAAACTTCACTCTCTTAAACCAGTAACAGTCTGAGCTGGACTGATAGGGGTCTGTATGGATAAAGATAAAATCCTAATGATACCCATCCCTACAGCTGGTTAGTGGCTTCGCCCTGACTTTAGGCAGATGAGATATTCACTGTTCAAATAACTTCATTATAACCCTTGTTTAAGCATAAATGATTTATATATGCACCCAATAACAGAACTTGCAAAAAAATGCTTTTGCTCAAAGCTCAAAGCTTGTAAACTCAAGTTAAAACTGAGTTTTATCTCCTTTTGGGAGGGGGTATCTGTGTGTGTGTGTGTGTTTGTGTTTGTGTTTGTGTTTGAGGGGGGAGGGGAAGAGGAGTTGATTGAGTCTGTGAGAAGCTGCCACAGAGAGGTTACAGTCAGGAGAGCCAAGAGCTGTCACAGATGATGAGCTCTGAAAAATATTATCACAGAAAATAATTAGCGTAAAAGCTTTTATTTAAAATTTTTACATCTCGGAAGTGTGAACTGTTACGCCAGCGTGTGCCCTGCGACCTGCGTTGACCCCGCGGTTGCCGGGGTCCCGCGGTCGCCGCTCCCCCGACGGGCGCCGGGTGCGAGGGCCCGTTCAACGCTGCTCGCAGCTTTAATTGTTTATTGTTATTGTTTATTGTAGTTTTCATTGAGAAATATAAAGGCACATTTTCGATGATTAGCTGTAATTTTTATGGTTATTTTACTGCTATGCAAAGTTAATTTCCTTAATTATGTGGGTGGCTCAGATGGAGTTCCATGGCACCCAGAGGTGTTTTTACAGTAGAGGTGTTGTGCTGAACATCAGCTCTGGTAACCTCACTTCAAACTGACATGCAAGCCTCACATACATAGTTACATTCATCTTATTATTCAGTGATGGAACTGGCCTTCTTAAAACTCAGTACTCATTCACCTTTGCTTGTTTTTTACAGGTCAAGACATAAGCCATCATTCACATTGCTGCAGCAGTGAACCAAAATCCTAAATTTTTTCACTGTCAACCGTATTAGCAACATTTCATTACAAAAAGTGGCATAGAATGAACATTATCTTCTCGCACATGTATGTTATTCTGCTCTTTCCTTGTGCATTAGAAAATGTGTAACAATAGTTGTGACAAAAAACAATTAGACAGCAACAGTCCCCAGCTGTTTTCTTGGAGTGTTTTCAATCTGTAAACTTTCTGCTGCGTAGTGGTTCTTTGTGAGTTCAGGCTGATGCCAAGTGACAACAGTGTGGATCCAAATTGCTCTCAGCATCTCCTTTAGCAGCACTTTTGTGTCGACATACACCCCTCCCATCTTCCCAAAATGATGCCAGCAATAAAAAAACAGTGATGCTAGCAAAAAAAAAATACAACCAACACCAAGGTAGTGATTTACATCAGCTCATTAAATTTCACCTGAACATGATGCAGTAGACTGTTATACAGTATATGTGATAAGATCATTTTTCAACTCCACATAATCACACAAAAGATGTAGTCTTGTATTAGATTCACAATAAAAAACAGAATCACGTTTGGCATGGCATTAGCATTAATTGGCATCACATTTCCCATCATGTGCAAGGAGTTGAGACCTTTTGTGACACCTGCGTCTCACCTGTTTGTTGTTGTTGCACTGCTCCTTCACAGAACCTGCTGTTCCGACCTTCCCCTCCTGCCCGTGCGCTGACTTTCTTTATCTTTTCTTTTCGCTCTGTCTGGAACTCTTCCTCTTCTTTCTGCAGCCTTTGTCTGCCTCTGCCCATTGATTTACCTCAAAGCCAGACCAGCTGGCTTCGGATGCTTCCCTCCGAGCCCTAAGAGGCCCGTCTTCACACCCTGTTCCTCCTCTTGTCCCCTTGGTCTCTCTGCCGGCAGAGAGCGAGGGGGGCAGTGGTTTGAAGGGTAGGACCCCAGATGGACATGGACATGTTGGGCATGCGTTATGTGATGGGGCTTGGCTCGGGGCTCTCTGGACCAGCCACAGCTGTCAGTCATAATTCCAGAAGGTGTTGAGGATTTTTCCTTGCTCACTCAGAAGGCTGGAAAGAACATAAAAAAACATAACTTTACACAACATAGTGAACAGTTTTAGATAAAATACTTTTGAGTTTATGTGTTACTCATCACTCATAGTCTGGTTTAGAGTGAAATAAGTCTTTATAGTGCAAATATTTTTTTTCATGTAGATTAAAAACACATCTTTTGCAAAACTTTATTCATCAAACGTCTATGTGCAGTTCGTTGCCTTTTTGAATTAGGAGGGGAAACTTATTTCTATGACAAAGTAAGTGATGCATCTCAACAAGTTGCAGGGACATGCCAAAATAACGGTTTGTTCCAGCAGGGCTTTGATGCGCGACAGCTGGCATTTCCAACATTGCACCAGACCACAAATAGACCCAGACACTCTTTCTCTCCAATTAAAAAAAGGGGCCTAAAACACACGACTCATGCAGTGTGCTTTATTAGGCTATATAAGTCAAGTTTGATCTACAATCCTGATAGCGAGGAAAGAAATAGATGTTTATTTTGTAAATGAGAAAAGCACAAACAGATCACTGAGTCACAGTTTTCTGAGACAGCAATCTAACTGCCCAGCTCCGAAATAACATTTCATTATCTGAGGCTCATTAAAACGGCCTTTCTGAAAAGCCCTCAACACCCCTCACCAATTCGTGGTCCCTCTGCTCGCTGCACACTACACGTTCAGTCACGAGACAAATGCTGCCAGCAAATGCCATGCTGCGGTTGCAGTGACTTTTGGGATAACAACTCTGAAATGTAAGGTTATCCATTACACACACCGAAGTTTGAGTTTCTCACAGAAGCACCAAATGGTTTTGTGAAACAAAGGTGCAAGTATTTGTCAGAAATATTTAAGTTGAAAATACAAAATATTCAGATCTAGAAGGGATTTCACAGCAAAGAAAAGTACTGATTGATTTAACTGATTCTTAAACTCTCCATTTAATCATATTGATGGTACAAAAGTCTTCCAGCAAAGTCGTATCTGAGGAGACCGCAGCGTTGTGTTAGATAATCAAGATCAAGATCTAAAAATACTCCATGTCTCACAGTCTGGATCTCTTCTCTCATTACCCACTGTAATTAAAAGCAACCAGGCCCTGTCGGCTCCAAATAGCGTAGAATAGCACACAACTGTTAATGCGGAGGAATGACACTTGAAATGAAAACCCCCATGATATCAGTTCACTGAGGAAAAGTGGAGCAGATAACACAGGGCTATGAGAACTCCGGTGACTGTGGGGGAGGTCGGCAGAAAGGTGCCCAGTTAGGTGTAATGACGGTCAGCTGCCATCAAAACGCTCTGCCTACAAATCAAGACAGTTTCAGTGTTATTTGTTATACAGGTTTAATGACAAGAGCGAGTTCTCAAGTGCTCTATGATGTTTTTTCCCACTCGTTTTCATCTCACTTCTGTACAACTTTGACACACTGCAGTAGGTTTTGTTGAACGCCTGTGCTCTTCCTGAGGCGGCGAACGACAGCACACAAAAGGTCCCTATGATGAGCTGATGATCTCTCTGGAGATTACCCATCTCTTGGGTTTCTTAATGTATTCTTCTCTGTTTATCACACTGCTGAATGCTTATCAACTGCAAGGTGGAGTAGCCCAAACATCTATCCTGTCTTGTTTGCTTGATGCCCCCCACCCTAACCCATACACAGACACACACACACACACACACACACACTCGCACTTTTTTTCCTGAGAGATGTACAGAGATCTAGATAATAACACAAGCTCTTTAATTATCTCCAACATTCACATGAGCCTATAGCTCCATTTATAAAATGTAGTCTCCATTGTACTGAGCTCATTAAAAATTGAACAAGGTCAGGAATGAAACTGCTCTTACCATTATTCATTTTGTCCCTAATTTCAAGTATTATTTAATTAATCACCTGGAATGACTCCAATAATTCACAATGTCATAAGTTGCCAAGTGAAATTAGCTAATTTCACACCTACAAACATACATTTGTGTAGCATAAATGGAGCAAAACACCTCTGATTTCTTCCTCCTTTTTTCAAAATAAGAGCCATAGGTAAATTCCCACAGTTACATTTTATTTTTTAAAAAACAACAACAACAACAACAACAACATTCAAGAATGTCTTAATGCCTGTTACGGCTCTTGGGGGATAAAACTTTATCTTTTATGAGGCATAACGATCATTTTGTACTAAGGCATTTCACTGTTGGCTAATTTCACAGATTTTCTGACTTGCTGATTGCATCATAAGCAAAAAACCTTGATGTGTGTGTGTACTTGCGAGTTTCTGACATTGCCAAAGCCAGTCAGCAGGTGCCATCACTTCTCATTCCCACCATTTCCAGTGTAGAGACATGTTGAGGACGCACAGGATCAAGGGAGTCTGCCAAAGGGAGTGTGTGGGAGAGACCACTCTAATTTCTGCCTCTCAGCCAGTTCTCCTTGGCATTTTAGCTGTGACTCCACATCAAGCTAATGCTACTGTAATTCAGTTTGTCAGACTGTATAGTGAGAAAGCTAAAGATATTTGAATCTACTGTCACTGTTTACCTGTAGGCAGCATTTAGAAGAAGACATGGTGTTCTCCACTCTGTTCCAAATGCTGTTTTTTTTAAACACTGGTCCTTTTTAACTGATAGGTGGCACACAAAAGACCTGAAATATAGTGTACGTGTTTTTGAAAAACACATATGAGAGCATTCTCCCTCATACAAACTCTTGTTTTTGCTCTTATATTTTTTGAATTGCTGCTACACCGCTGCCTTTGAACACTGAGCACAATATTACATGCATATTCCCTCACAATGCCCTATTACTGCACAGTTGATTTCTAAAAACCTACCCTATCACGCAATTGTAGGTAGTAGGTGCCCAGTTCTCACTAAGCATTATGACTCATACCAGGCGTAGAGAAGCTATCCAACTCTAATCCACAAGAGATAATTTGGTATTCATGTTTTACAAATGTGCTTGAGAAAAATCCCTAAATCTTTTTGGCAAGTGCAGTCGAGAAAGTCGTGCAAGCATGTCATCCACCATGAAAAGGCAGCGGCATGGTTGAGTAAAGCGAGGCTTTGTCTCCCGAATTCAGCCTGAAAGACACTGCCATCATCAGCTTTCTTTGTTGCAGACTTTGTCTTTCCAGCATTTTACTGGTTTCTCAAAGGTAAATAGAGGCTTGACTCAGAGGGGCACATGCAGTTTTCCCTACAACAGGTAATAAATTTGCGTGTCAGGCCTGCGCGTCACAGATTAAACATGCTTTGTTTAGGATGATTTATGAGCGCGATGTCGTGCTGAGTGCACTTGGCTGTGAGGAGCTGAGGGTTTGATGGTGGTGAGGGGGTAGCAGGTGGGGCGGGTGGGTTGGTGAGTGTCAGATTTGTCTTACAGGAAGACTGATCTGTAGCTGCTCCGAGGGTGCCCACTGCAACACACACCTCTGTCATTAATCACACACAGCCTCGGAGTACAGAGTGCTTTGTCTTCTCCCCCTCTCACACCAGTGCTGCAAGCTGTCACCATACTGAGAAAAGCTTACTTCAGAATAACTATCAAGAAGTAAGAGAAACTGCCTGCACCCTCTGAAACTGCAGGGTATATGTGTATTCACACAGAGAAAGACATAAAGTTGCAACAGGACTTCTTACTCTTTCTTCTCCTAGTATGGCAGCTGTTGCATACTAGTGTCACTACCACTCACTTAAGAATTGAGTAAAACATCCTAAACTCATGTATGAACATTCCCATGTTCTGGTCTTTGTCAAGACATTGCCTGTGAAAATTATGTCTGCACTATTCTTGTATTCTTCCTCCTTTGGAAAAGGTTACCTGGATATACAGGATTAAGATCATTCACTGTCCCTACGAAGAAAGAGCTGATTCAGCAGGCAGCACAGCTAAAAGCATGTTGCCTTATAATCCAAATACAGCTGACCGCTGATGCCCTACTTTCCCACTGATCTCACACACTCGCTCCTTCCATTCCGAGCTTGAATTTGAGATAATTAATCACAGCAAAGAGCAGTATTAAATTAGGGATCTTCTCTAAGGGTGATTAGTTGATTTTTGACTTAAAGCTGAACGTCAAGAAGACATGCTATTGACATTACATTGCTTTGCATGCATTCAACTGCCAACCGACCGTTCAACTGCCATAGTAACAAGAGCTAGAACAAAAGTTATAAATGCATCCCCTCAAAACCAACAACCAGATGTGCGTTAGTTGCAGGAGAGACGTAATATTCCACATCACAGTTTGATGTCTTCTTGCAGACGTCTATCAAACCCTTATCTGACACAAAAACCTGCTTTATGGGAGTTATTGCTTTGTGTTCATGGACATAATAGGAGTAATAGGCAATGCTGTGGCAAGGGGAAAAGAGTTTTCACAAAATCCAGAGAGGTGAAAAATACAAGACACAGAGAAGATTTTTTTTTAAAAGCCTGACTGTATAATCGCAAATGGGCCTTAACCTGTATGCCATTTCCTACTATGTGCAGTAAAGGCAATGAAAATGAAACAGCACAAATGATAGTGAAGGCACAAAAGGCAGAAGGAAAGAGTCCATTCTTGAGTGCAACAAATATACAGAATAGAGGAAAAGACAAAGCTTAAAGCAACCCACTAGTTTCATAGTACATACTCAGAGAGTTCTCTGTGCATTTTTATGTATCCTCTGCTCCCTGAAACTGTGAAATTTTCACGTCAAAATCCATATTTTCTTCACACTGAAATATGGGCTTAAATTTGCCATCCACCCTAGGCATCTCATAAACAGTTCATTTCTGAATGTGACTCTAGGTGGCCAGGAAGGGGAATAACGATCTGTCAAAATAGAGCTCGCGTCCACAAAGCGCGCTTTCAGTACGGAGGAGCTCGATATGTGAAGTATATAATTGCATGCACTGTTTAACATTTATTACATTCAGTACACCATTGCGGTTTGTTTATCGTAACATACCAGGCAAACAGAGTTAATGTGTGCCTAAGCAAATATTTGCAGCACTATATCAAATTCAGCAACCAAATTAAGGATATCAGAGGGGCCAAATAGGGTCACGTGTGAAATAACAGAGTTGTTAGGCCATCCGCTGCTCCATACACAGATTGCCCTATCACACGAGTGGTTGAAGTGTTTGCACACAGAGCTTTTGCCGCCTGCGGGCTTATATATCACACTGTGCCTTATTAAGAGCTTTAACAAAATCTGGCTTTCACCAGCCCCCCCCCTGCCCGCCCTTAGTCACCACTCTGAGGCCAGCAGTCTTCAGGACCTCCGTTTGTACACAGCCCAGGCTAAACGCCTGGTCCCCCTAAACAGATTGGGGCAGTGTACATGTGCCTGATAGATAAAAGGCAAGGATGGGGATATTATGGCTGTGCTCTATGAAGCATTGGTCCAAAGTGATATGCTTCTTCCTGTAAATGGTGTAAGAGATCAGACACACTCAGCTTTATTGGATGTCATGGCTTGATGTGATTCAATTTTATTTTTCAACATATTGAACTGCCTGTTTAGATGCACGCCATAAATTCCTTAACATTATTGCAATAAAATTCCGAAAGCTGCTTGCACTGAAAACATTTTTCTCCTCTCATTTCTAACCAGATTTTACAGTAACAAGTTCTGATAACCATGAAGAGAGCATAGGAAGAGTCCCATGCTACAAGTTCAGCTCTTAGACAGACAAGCCATTTACTTCTATGCAAAAGTAATGAGCAGTGCTCCAAGAGAGTGAACCACTGACCCATAAATTGATTATCCCCAGCTGCACACTGACCCACTGAAATGACTTCACTGTAATCGCTGAAAGTTATGATGTATTCTGGGTGTAGCCTGACTGTGTCCTATTCCTCCAGCCACCAAAATAGAGGACTCCATTTTATTATAGCATGCTGGGAATTCCCCTCCATTTCCTCGCGCTCTTGACCTCCCACCCTCCATTGTATGCGCGAGGAGAGGGTCCGAGGCCGGAGTAGCCCGCGCAACTCTGCCAGGCTGACAGATCGGCTCGTCGTGCCCTCTGCTGCTCTGTCTGCACTGCGGCTCCATTGTTCTGCCCTCTCAGGCCGAGCCGCGGGCGACTCCTCACCATTGTGTCTGACAGACCCGCAACCTGATACCGCGGCAGCAGGCGCCTGCCTCCGTCCCTGTGGAGCACTGATGCAGCGTGTTCATGTGCATGCGCGCGCACGCGCGAGGGCGCGTGCATCAAGTCGTCATGAAATTTACACATAGACATTTGTGGTTATAACTTAAAAAGTGACTTTTCAAAAGCATTTTTTTCTGAAAAGAGAGACTGTTGCAAATGTGTGAATTAATAATGAGGGACTTTCAGCCATCAGAACGTGCATGTAGTTCACTATCACACAGGAAAAAATGAAGATGATCCAGTCACCACAGGCACATGAACAAACCCTACACTGCACTGTAGTAGGATGTATATCTACAAAGGCCTGATGCTCCTATTTAGTAACAAACTATACACTCGCAGTCGCATCTTTACTGCAACAAGAGGAAGACTGACATCTTATCTCACCTCCACAGAGAAATGGAAAAACTGAGCCCGAAGAAGCCTATAGTGCAGACACAACACAACAGCCTATACACATCAAAGCAAGCCCCAACCAAGCTGAGCATGCCGTTGTATGTCACTGAGGAATAGTCCTCTTTTTATGTAACACACAGATGATTAAAGAGTTCAACACAGCAAGCAGACTAATGACTCCACTGGGTTGCAGGGGAACTCAGGAGAGAAGCAGGCAGGGCCTCTGGAGAATACTTGCTGAAACGGGGATAGGTTCTAAAATATACAAATTTATTCATCAGAAAGCAGTCTTTTTATGTCATCGATGTGTGCGTGTGTGAGAGTGTGTGCAGGTGGCAGACAGTGGATGAGAGCGTGTGGGGGGGGGTTGCTATCTGATAGTATCAGCCTCCTGTGAGCTAAAAAACATCAAGCAACCGGTAACAACCACCAACCAACTCTGCCATAATGTCAGCTACGGTTTCCTCTTTTTTTCTTTAATTGTATAATAGGTATTTTAAAGATCTTTAGTAAGTAATCTTGCACCTTTTACCAGATCTCAGTTAACAGGTTTCTTTCACAGTGTTTTCATTTGCTTTCTCCTCAGATTATCAGACAAAATCACAGACTCTGTACTATGTGCACACAGTATAGAGTCGGACTTTTCTTCCATCGGATAAATGGACACCAGTGAGTCCCTCGTGAGAGGTGACAGAGTGATGAATGGTTGCGGTGTCTCTGGGACAAAGTGCAGGAATTATTGTCAGTCACTATAGGAGGAGGGATTAATGACCACAACCAAGTGGCAAAGGCTAATCATATGAGATTAAGGGAAAAAAAAGAAATTCTCAGATATAGAAATCAGGTGTGTGAGGATAAAACGTGCATCCAGCAGCCATCATAGCAGAGTTTATGTCGCACTGAAACACTAAGAAACTGCATTTTCACAACACTGCATATTCGTTTTCTAAGAACTGTGTAAACAGTCAGCTCAAAATGATTCATATTCAGAGGGTGGAAATCCATATCTGTGCATACAGTGTTGCATACATTATTTTCTATCTTTTTACACTTTTGCATTCTATATCTCAAAATATACACTATATATTGACAATGATGAACTACCATTACTGACTTAATCAGATAGTTTTCTTGCTGCTGTGAGAGACAAAGTCATGAGCCAGTGCTGATGCTACTTGGAAAATCCAGCCAATATTATGTCCTGTCATTTAATTTGTCAGAATTACAATGAATATGAGTTATTGTCAACTTGACACAGTGGGGACAAAAAGTATAATTCTTTATTGAGAATATGTCTTTTTTTTCTCTCTGAGATCATAAACTGGCTCTATGCCAACAAGGTCCTTGCATTGATTCTGAACCCCGGTCCTTTCTCTTTGGAGTTCCTGTGTTCATTTGGGTTAATATGGTTTCCTCCCACTCTCCAGAGATCTGTCAGTCCAGGTCATATTCTGTGCTGCCGTGCTCTCTCAAAAGGCAAATTGTAGCGTACTGATTGACTTGTTGTTAGGCACTGGTACAATAGTACTAATGCAGATCTGCGTCTTAGTGGTTGGTAATGAATGTGTTTTGAAGTGGAACATGGGCTCCATAGTGCACCAATCACTCTTAGTCACCCATTCATTTTCAGTGGCTGCGTATTTTAATTTCGTGGGAGGGAGGTTGGAGCTTATCCCAGGTCACATCAGGTGAAACACTGAGGAATCACATGTTATTTTTATTAGTTACTTTGTTATATCTATTTCTCATGACCCCTGGATACAGTTGGTAAATGCTTGTCTTTTGTTTTTAATCATGCAGCTATGTGAATAAAGACTCTATTCCTATAACAACAACAAAGTAGTGTGCATTGAATTTTGGGGGGATTCCATTCCCTCTCATGTTGACATAAGTCTGAGGCTGTTGCGAACCATTGTGCTTGGAAAGGAAACATACTCCATCCTTAGATTGAGGTACTATTTTTATATGAACAGGTAGCTAACAGTCTGGTAAAGAGTCAGAGCGATAAGTTGAATATGTTTTCACTATAACAAACTATAACTGCACCAATTACAAAGTGTTATAAAAAAACAGTGTCAACCATGTTGATATATTATGGTAATTTATAGAAGAGACATCTGATATTGTTGTAATTGTTATGTAACTAGAATGCTAACTTGATGAAAAACATAGTAGAGCTATATAATTGCCTTAATTCTATTCTTTTACATAGAATTTAAAACATATGAACATGTATTGAACATACAGTCAATTTTCTATTTGCCATTACCAAATATCACAGAGGAATACAAAGAGAGAATGTGAGATAACCTGTTTTAAAAGCAAATCTATTTACTTAAGTGTATTTGCAATTTCATACCATCTGATTCCATTTCAATCTGTTTCAGTTCAATCTAGGGATTGTTTAATTTCAGTTTTTATATCCACAAGAGCTTTGCTACCCTTTCTCTTTAGTTCAAGGCCTCTTTTGGAAATATATAATACCCAGAACATGCATCATTTTAGAGGAAGGGATCATCATCCTTAGATATGGCATTGAAATGGTAAATGCAAATCCACTAAAATGGTTACTCCTCGTGGGTACGATGCAGCGGGGATGACAACGTAAACAATGGTGCAGATAGTTGTTCAAACCAGCTGCGCAGTGCTATTGTTAGGATTAGCATGGTAATCTCAGCGCAGGAAAAGCTCACTGTAGAGACACCTTATCAGCCAGGGTGGATAAGTATTTGTTCCTCTTTCATTTTGCACAATTATTACAAACAGCATTCCTCAATATTACATTTTGGTGTCATTCCTTTCATGGAGTGTCTTTATTGTTTTACTTACTATGCATTCTTTGCAATTTTAACCAAATGAATAGCCTCTTTTGCATGATTAAGTTGGATTTAATTAGATTTTTCTGAGACAAACACACTGTAGTATTGCATTAAGCTAAAATTGGAGGGCAAAATATAAGAGTAGTATGCACAAGATAGAGATGGCGAGATGCACAATGTAGAGGTGGACTACAACCAGGCAAAGAAAAGGAGGAGGAAGGAAAATATAATAGAGGAGAAAAGAAAGCAAAACGAGAGCTTGTGTGTGTCTGGATGGGCAGAAGGCCTGCAGAGCTTGGCAGGAGTCCTGCTTCTGACAGCAGCTGCGGCCTCAGTTTTATATCTTAAGGTGGTGCCTTGACTCCACACCAGCCCCTTCTATCTCCAGCTCTCATGTTTTCAATCAGAGGGGACCATAAATTATTGTCAGCAGTAATCACAGCTGTCCACCGTGGGCGCGCTGAGGGGTCCCAGCCTGTCCTGGTGCATCAAGTCACACTGGATGGTGGCACCTCCGATATGGGCAGTGGGAAGGGCCTGCAAGCGGGGTGAGACACAACACAAAACTTCGGAGGAGGAGAACCTGAAGCAGATGAAAATGATCTGCTGGAATGAGGCAAACTCAGACTTAAAGGCATATTCATCTAAAAATGGCAATTCAGTTATGATTAATCAATATCAGTTTGTATAGACCTATAGCCTTCCGTCTTCATCTTTTTACAGCTCCATAAAACATGTCCGAGAGTCATACACCGTGCCATTGATTCTTTGTTATCCTTGTCATCCTCAGTAGTTTAGCAGAACGCTCAGATGCAACATTTCCTGTGTGTTTTTTGTTCAAACCTCAGTGGAGTTTTGACGACATGAGGCGAGTTGTTAATCACTGAATATTAAATTTCGGGTGAACAATTCCTTCTATTCTGTAACACTGGAAAGCAACACAGAATGACAGACTGTACATCTGTGATCAAACATGATCATTAATTGTTGCACTCTTTGAAAAAAAAAAAAGATGTGGTTTAATTTAATTCTAACCCTGAATGAAATGGGAGACTGCCTGTTAGATTTTCACTAAATGCTGGCACAGCTCTCCTCCCTAAAGTCATAAAGCAGACAAAGTGGGTTTCCCCTCTTTCTTCTGTCCGCAAAATTCATCTGGCTCCTTTGGCAAGCTGCCCGGGTAATCGTGGCACGGTCTGTGTTTTTCACGACAGCACTGTTATTTTGCTGTGAAAACTCTCAGCATGGGGTGGCACACCCACCTCTGGCAAGACACTGCTGTCAGAGCTGATCAGCAGAGAGCAGCCTTCCCTTTCAATTAGCCTTGTCTGTCTAAGAACAGGGCCAGGAGCACCAGCACACAGTCACACAGGCACCCAGTGAAGGAACAGCAAGGAGAACAGGTGGGAGGAGAGGGGAGAGCTGGAGAAGTAAGCCCCCAAAACTCCAGACGGGGACTGAAATACCCTCCACTGCTGTGCGCTAAGTCCCTCTGTACCAGAAAGGGCCCTGCCATGGCACGTCACAGTAAACACAGGCAGGCTCCATGGAAACACGGCCATTTGGCACAAAAGCACGGGATGAGATATGGCACCAATGAGGCAGATAATTCCCTGAATAACTATATCTTCCCCCTCATGTGCTATCACAGCGATGAAAAGTGAGTGTGCATGTGTGTTTGCGAAAGAGAGAGAGAAAAAAAAGAGAGCATGCAACAAAACAGCCGTGTCATACGTTGCCCATGGAGTTACCTAAGAAACGACACTAATCGAGACACAAATTAGAGGTTGTTTGGGGAGCTTATGAAACAGTGTTGAAGGGGCTTGAGGAGGAACACTGGGAGTTAAAGAGAGAAAGGGTGGCAGCCATGCCCCTAGGTTGTTTATTACAAATGCCACATCCAGGTGGGATTTGCAGAGTTGCACCCTAGCCAGCAGCTTTCTCTCAGTGGAAAGAGCCTGAGGTGGAGGATGGTAAACATGGGCAGCTGTAACACAAGCACAAATGTCCCCCTGGGCTTGGCTGGGGATTTTCAATAGGGAAACTGTGCAGAGGAGGAGGTACTGTATCAATAACCTTATCAAGTCTGTGGACATTTGTAGCATTCAGAATACAGCTTGCAGACTGGGCTCTGCAAAATTCAGACACCAAACTGCCAACATTGCTCGTCTTAACTCCATCAAGTCTATAAATAAGTCCAACTGGATGGAGAACTTATCTCAAAGGCCCATCGCAGGTTAAAGCAGAGCACAAGCCTTTTCTTCCTCTTTCAGTGTTTAACTCACTGAAGCCAAGCATGCTGAATAAAAGCTGGCAATAAGAAGTCGCAGAGAAGAGAAGACTGCGTGGTACGCCGCTCCAATTTTCCAAGCTTCAGATTTTCCCGAACAGTTGAAGAGATGCTCTACTGTAATGAGTATCATGTGTTTAAAGCTGTCGTAGAGGGCTATTGTACCTATAAAACGCAGCAGCTCCGTCATCAGCCGACTGGAACCTGGAAAACCCATCACTGACTAGAGTTTTAAAAAACTTCAGTGTGAGTACAACAAAGTACACTGAACTGGGAAAAAAGAAAGCGTGCGAATTTGTACGTCATTTTCCCTTTTTTTGTCACGTACCTAACATTATTCTTCAGACAACTGTTAACAACCTAATCTGCTGATGAAAATCATGTGATATGATCAGCAGCTACTTTGTCAACAGCTGTTTACAAGGTCAATAATGCACTTTGAGGCTGCATCCAGCATTTTGTTTAGGACTGCTGTAGCACTAGTGTCACCTCTACATATGAGGTTAATTCATTCTCTGCATGCACTGTAGCAAATCCTGACTAAAGACATCCATTTCAGACTAAACATATTGTCCTGGATGTTTGTATTAATGTGCTCATTTTAGTATTTTGTGTCAGAGCCATTGCAGGGAACAAGACTATTGTTGTGTTGTGCACTGATGGCGAGATACTCGAGTGAATGTAATGCTATTAGCAGTGCTAATGTAACTCTATTAGTAGTGCAACATAATACCACAGACTAAATCTAATAAGGCAGTTATTATCAATGTCACAGTACAAACACAGTGTTATGATTGTTAAGTGGCATGGATGACTCTGTATGTTCTTTTTTTCCCATTATATGGGCTGGACAGAGTATCTCAGTAGACTTTCAAGCAATGCCAAACTAAAAATCCAGCTGCTCTCTCATATCTGGTTCCATATGCATCCTGTTCAATCCATATGTAACTAAGGATATGACTATCTATTTCTTTGTTCTTTTGCCATCCACAAAATATTGATATAACATTTGGTGGATACTTTGTTTTATCCTTATTTGACCAAATGTCTTGTGCTGATACTTTTGTCTTTGACTCCTGAACACCAATAAAAACAGAAAGATCTAATATATATCTTTGTGTATCAATTGAGCCATATATACACATCAACCATCTGTTGTTCAGATGCCTTTTCTCTATATTAAATTGAGTATTGAATAAATAATTTCAACTCAATAAAACATCCATGTTACATAGCAGGTAGTTTGCATTTATGTTTGAACATTTTGCAGCTGCTTCTTTAGCTGCACATGTTTGAGGAAATAAAAGGATACAGAGAGAAGGCACACACTGAAGAGAAAATATAAGAATTTAGGATAGGAGGAACGGTGCAACTCTAAGAGCAGAGGGAAGGACAACATCCTCTCTCGCCTTTCCAGCTGATGTGTGGGATGGGGGCCCCTTTGGTGAGCGTTGTTGTCAGCCGAGACAAACTGCA
>NW_026115367.1:0-35389 GCF_001640805.2 Lates calcarifer
AACAATCAGAGGATCGTGGTCAAGTCATGGATATCTGCGCCAAATATTATGGAAATCCATCCCAAATGAGACATTTTACTGAAAAACAGAAAGGTCAACCTTAAGGTGATTCTAGACGAAAAGTCAGGGAATGACCAGTGCCTGTAAGATTCATCCTCTGGAAACCATGAATATCTGCAACACATTTCAAGGCAATCCAAAAGTTGCTGAGATATTTCAGTTTGGATCTAACCGATCAACAGACCAACATTGCCATCCATTGACTTGGACTGCCAGATTAGGTAATAAAGGATCACAGACATGAACTGTATTGTAGGTAATGAAGGGGACTGAATGGAGAACCAGAAAAATAAGTCTTCATCCCATCACTTCAGAACACTACTGTGGACAAGCATTGTTTAAGATTTAGCCAGGTTAATGTGGATGTAGTCAGTTGGACAGAGAAGTTCAAGTATTTAGTGAGAAGTAGAGGAGAAAATGGGCTGAAGCAAGAGCAGCAGAGAGGACATCAGCATGACAAGGTGTTCTGAAATAAACAGGCTTTTTTCTTCTGCTATAATGGTGTCTCTATTCTGAACCTTTTCCCAGCAGGACTTCCTACTCTACAGAGGCTCTTCTCAGAGTCAACATGGTCCCTGTGATTAGTACAAATGACGCTCATTATGTGGTAATGCTGTAATTACACGACCCAAAGTGCTACCCTGTTGTAATGTGCTGCAACTCCTATCACTGTAAGTGACCGCATCAGCTCTGTGAAACTTGTTACTCATTTATAAAGAGATTTTTTTTTTTTTCACAGTTGTTTGCTTCTGGGTTTTTTCATGCCAGAGTTTGTTTTTTTTCTGTGCTTGAGGCTGAGCCATTCTGTCACTGTTGAGGGTTTGATGTAGTCAGACATGGAGGTGAACCCAAGCAATGACTGCGAGGCTCTCATGTTAGATTAGTTCTGTTTTATATGAGCTGAGTGCTACGGTAATCCACCGAGATCACATAATGGTAATTGGGTACCCATTTCCTCGTTCAACAAGCTTTTATGTAGGCCCAGTAATCATCTGCAGAGAACTTGAACTGTACGTTATTCCACTAAAGCTCAAAACCAGCTGTACAGGCCAATAAAAAGACAAGTAGGGATGTGTTATTAGACATTAGGACTTCTCTGCCATGTGCCGGGTACAAGCACTGCACTGAAAAAGCGGATTTCTTCAAAAATCTGACTGCCGGTATGCCTCAGCACTCTGATCTGTTTTTAGTGGTGAGTTTGGAGGAAACGCAGACACTTACTGTTTTTGTGCAGACACTGCTTAAAAGCAAGAGTGGCTTTTGTAAAACATGGGTCAGTAATAACACACTTCAGGGCTGAATGATATCATTTGGCACTGGAACGGTAATTCTAAGTAGCAAATCAACCAAGAAAACTCCTGGAACTGCCACTCTATTTTTTTCACAACTGGATGATTAACTGCAGATAAGTGTCAGCCACATATGAATTCGATGCAGAGAGAAAAACGATTGTCATAACATTACGACTATGCGATCTGATAAACGGTTATTACGGTTAGCCAGATAAGATACCATTTATCTCGTGACATAGCCATGCTGATAGAGGCATGACAGAGGTGCAGTGAAATCAACAGCTGTGACACTTCCGCTCTGAAACCGAGCGTGAAAACGAACATGCCCACAGAGTTGACGTGATCAGCGGGTTGGGTGATTTGGCAAGATACAAGTACAGCATGAGATGATAGAGATTTGTCAGTCACTAGATTCATCTGTTCCGTTTCTACCAAGGTAGCTATGCCTTTAAATCTCTTTTGTATTTGGGCCTTATGGGTGATGTTATGCCATCAACCTTTTTTTTTGCACTGATGTGATAAAAAACATCATTCATTGGATTAACCAAAAAACAGGCATTCCTATCTGGTTATTTGGTCTGTTGTGTCACTTAAATGGAGGTAGGTGTAGTTTGGCCCTGGCAGTCTTTGAAAGGAATGATGAGCAATGCAGCACTTGAAGGAATAAAAGACCCTGCAGAAAAGGTGGAGTTTTATTCACAAATATTACAATGCAACTGCGACAAAGTAAACAACCCTTGGGAATTTCAACAGACACTTAAAGCTGAAGTAAAACCAACAAGTGAAACCCACAGCCTCACACGCTGCCACCAAGGTGGGAAATATGACAAAATTTGGTTTTTATGCAGTATCAAGCTATCCCAGGGCCCCAAGGTTTCAAAATCATTATTTAGACAATTAGCGTTTACTATTATAATGAATATCGTAATGTCATGTAAGGGAGTGCTGTGCGGCACGATTTATGAGTTGAATGCTACATAAATAGGCTACTTCTGAATACCAAATGAAAAACATAAAGCATTTCTTTTCTCTGTTAATCTCTTAATCAGATGCATGTGATGCAACAAATAAACATTTATTGTGTGAATTTTATGAACTAACATTGATTGATTGCTGCATGCATTCACACAACAGCAGCAGACAAGCAAAGAGTTCATGCACTAACAAAAGTGTTGATGTGGCTAGAACATAATCTCACTGGGATGGATCCATTAGTTTCTGTGTATGGATAGTTTGGTATCAATCCACTCAGCCCTTGCTGCCACCTTCCTCCCTATTGTAAGAGATCTATAATGATCTGCATTCATTATTTAGTCTGGTAATTAGGTTGCAGTCACTCTTGGTGTTCTTCCAAAGTGCTGCAGCCTGTCTTGTCTTGTCTAGCCCTAACATCTCTAAATCCTCCCATACAGCCCAACCATAGTCTAACCTGGTTTTAGTCTGCATGGCGACCAAGGACACAACCCTACACACTGTACCTCCAGGCCATGATTTAAACCTATACAGTGTACTCCTTTGACTACTGCACTCTGCTCATCTCTCTGTTCAGTCTGAATTCTTTTTCTCTTTCTCTCTGTTAGGTCATCCTCCTCCCAGTTTTGTTAGAACTGCAGAGTGTATCTCTCCACATCCTGATATAGGCTGAAAAGCTATCTCCCTGGACTCCACCTCTAACCCTGACCTCCTCCATCCCTCCAAATCGACCCTGACCCGTTAGCCTTGAACCAAGGTTCATATCCTGCATGTCCTCAAACATTCACAAAAATGAAAACACACATACACAAATCAAGAGATTGTTGTTGTTATTATGTTATTAGCCCACTGGCAGAGAGACATCTTTTATTTTAGCTGAGATCTGTTGCAACACTGGTTTCTGAACCATCTGCTTACTCAGAGAGTTATACAAGACTTATGTCACTGACAATTGCTTGCTTTTGAAAACTGAAGAGACATTTCTTGCGGGTAATGTTAGCTGGTTAGTGAGCTATAATCTCTATACTCCAATTATTTATGGCTAACTGAGTTAACTAGTTTGTAAACAATTTGAATAAGATTTCATAAACACAAACAAACAAAAAGAACAAAACAGTGCCAAAACATTTAAGCTCCAGTAAACTGGATCATATGACTGTACACAGAACCAGAGATGAAAACATCTGTTCTGAGAAGTTCTTGTCAATGAAAAAATTACAGTATCTGCTGCAGTGCTGCTCAGTTGGTCTTCCATTCTTAAAAATGGGATTTCACTGAATCTGTATACATTAGCCATTGTCAACTTAAAGGCTAAAAAAGGCATGGGTTTACAAATTTCCCTGACCATACTTAATTGTTAGCCAACTTAACAGAATAAAATGAAATTGTAATTGTTCCATAATACATAACTGTGTTGCCATAACTCACACCAAGTACCAATCTGTTCTTCCCCTTCTGAAATATGTATTTTGCATTATCCACAATTTTACAAGATAACATTGTGAAGATTAGAAAAATTTATTTATTAATTTAGAATAAGAATTTGTTGGTGATAATGGTAATATATTTTGGGGTCCTTATTTTTAGACTATGTGTTTTTGCGTTTTTTTAATGTAGAAAATGTAACATTGAATTTAAAAATGCAGTTATCTATCTATCTATCCATCTATCTATCTATCTATCTATACATAGTGTCATTTGTATAGATAGATACATATATATAAACATCATTTGTATAAACATCATATTGTAAACATTAATTTATATAGTATAGAAAAATGTTGAGGTGCTCAGTCTCAGTCTGCTCAGATATTCACTAAAGTTGGCTAAATAATCAGCAGCTCATTTGCATTTTCTATTATTTCACTTTCTATTCCTGGAAGTATCTTCTGAGCAGTGCTCACCACAAGAGGACCTAGTTTACTGTAAACTCCAGTGTAAGTGTCTTCTTGTGGCAGGAAATCTGAAACAACTGTGGTGGATAATTAAATCTGTAGGGAAATCTGTTTATTAAAATCGACTACCTTAAAAAAAAATCAGGGTATTTTACCTTTTGTTGAAATTGGGTACATAATAAAAAAAGTAAAAATAATGGGCTTGTTTATCTTTATGTTACACTTATCTTTATGGATGCATTTCTTACACAGTAAAATTGTTTCATCCTGACTTTGCTTACCAGAAACTAGATGGAAAAACAACATACAGTGAGGCCAAGAAAGAACCATGTCTGGATGTGAAATCAGGTTTAGGAGATACTGATTTAAAGCACAGTCTGCCTCCCTCCTTTCACTATTATTAGAGGGCGTGAGTGAGTGGACTAATCCTGATTGAATTACATAGTAAACTCACTAGCTGGGTATCCCGAGCTAAGACAGTGTCCTCTGTGTACCCTCCACTCAGAACAGGAAGCTGCCAGCCTTTCTGAGATTAGGCCTGTTTCCTCTCTCCGCACTGCACTCCCAGTGACCCTGTGGCCCTGTGACCCTGTAACCTTCCTCCCAGAACGTATGGCAGACACACCATCAGCCGAGGAGCGTGCCAGCTGGCGTGTGACACAACACACACACACACACACACACACAAACACACTACTAAATCATTCCTCAGAAAATGACACTTGAGTTCAATTCAAAAACAATATGGCCTTTCCTGGCACAGGATTGGAATGCTGAAGTGTTAAGCAGACACAACACAGTCACGTATGTCAATATTGTATCCATATACAGTGCTACTCCACTACCCCTCGCCAACCATGCTTCCCCCTTCCTCTTTGACAAATTGTGGCAGTAATTTTTCCCTTTCACTGAGTTTTACAAGCTGTAATGTGAAGCACCTGTAGCCACAGAGGGGCCAGATGAGGGCTGCAGGAGTCTGTCTGTGACCCGACTTCAGCGTAGCAGGACACACACAAAGGTAAATTCACATTTGATGTTTGGTAGGTCATCTTTTCCTTCTGCTGCTGATCCTGAATGTGGTGAATTTTTCTCATTTTTATTGATGTGGATATCAACAGATAAAGCTTTAAATTAATTCTCCACATATGCCTTGATAAAATCTTTTTTTTTTTGTAAGTCACATTGATGGCATGACTCTATGTCTTGGTGCAGACTGTAATATTTCAACAACTACCTGATGAACTGTAATGAAAGACATTTGTGGTCCCCAGAAGATGAATCCCTCTGGCTTTGGTGATCCCTTAACTATCGCCTCTTACATTACTTTGAGGTTGATAGATTTACAATATGATGAGGTTGTTACATCTTGGAACCCACTGGATGATCTGCTATGAAATTTGGAACATTCATTGTGCCCAGAGGATGAATCCAAATGGCGAAATTGTCATATGTCAAGTGCAGTATCTCAACATTTACCACATGGATTGGCACAATATATGATAGAGACATTTGTGGTCCACAGATGATATATCCTAATGTCTTTAGTGATCTCCTGGCTCTTACTCTAGTGCTACCAACAGGTCAACATTTGTAGATCAGAATGAAATGTCTCGAGAAGAGTTGGAAAAATTGGTATGCAATTTGGTGCAGACATTCATGATCTTTGTGAACTCTGGTGATGCTCTGACATTCAATCTAGCACCACCATCAGGTTAAAATTTCAATTTTGTCCTTTTGTCCTTTTCTTTTTTTGACCTAACACTTGTTTTTCCCCCCTTGAGCATTACACCCTCAAAGAGCTTATGTGGGCTCTTAGGCTTGTTAATGTACATGACTGGTATTTCTGCAAACCTTTCAGGACATGACACCAAAGATTATCAAATTGAAAGCAATGCTCAGCTCAACTGATAAATCAGCAGTAAAACACTCATTTTAGAAAATAATACAAGCTCAGCATCAGTAACCACCCACTGGAATATAAGAGATAAAAAGAGCGAGAACATGATGAGATGATAACACTTCCTCTGAAGTGGTAGATGCAGAATTGGGCAATGAAGAAAACAGACTTACATAGAAACTTACGTGTCATCTGGATATTTATATCACAAGTCAAGCATCTGACTGGATAATAGGATGCTGCATCTAAAAATGCCAATGACTGTACACTGTGCATCATCTCACAATGACTGTGGACAATTGAGGTCCCGTTTAACACTCTCCAAAGTTTGTAGCACTTGCTGTTAAATGGAGGGTGGGATTCCTTTCATCTGACCTTATGTGTGTGTGTGTGTAGACGTGGTCTATTGAGGCCACATGTAACACCCAGGCACTCAGCTTGCTATGAAAACAAGGGGTCATTAGTCAGTGCACAAGGCTGTAACCTGCAGTTCTCTGAGGTTTCAGGTCAGCTGCTTTCTATTAACTCAGGGGGTTGACTTGGTGCAGACTGAAAGCCTGTTAACCCTGGCTGAGTCACCAAGTTTAGATACAAACACTAATGCTATTGATGGCCTTTTGCTCTGACTCACTCAAGAGAAACCCCTCAGAGGAGAGGTTGCGTATGTGCGTGTCTGAACACAAACATATATAACAAACTAACCCTTTGACCCGGTCATTGCGGTGGTATCCGCATCCATAAAAACTACATAAATTTCTCACTGTAAAATAATGGCCCACACTACTATTATTTTTAGTCAACCATGCAGTAGGCTTATGCATGTGGTTTCTGGACACATCGCCTTTAATTATCAGTGAGGAGTCATGAGCAAAGTGAGCACAAACTCCTATTTAATTTGGCTAATTAAAGCAGGACTGTCAATTGACTCAATTGCAGCAAGGGTATAATTGCAATAAAAAGCCTGTCACCACAGTTGCACCGCAGGCAATACACAAAACAGGCACTAACTTCAGCACAGTAGTGTGTTATGACACGGCTGCAAAGTATACAGAGGTGTGTGTCTGTTTGTGCATGTTCTGTGTGTCATTTTTCAAGCTGCTTGCTCAGAATACTTTTTTATTTAAGTCAGTTTTTTTTGGATGCGCTCCCACATGCCACCAGTCTCTTTCTGGGAGTAAAAGGGACCCATCTAAATATATCAGACTGCACCCGCCTGTTAACCTCAAATGTCATCGAGAATGAAGAAAGACATGAATGACAGTATATGAAAGCAAGAGAATGAGAGAGGGACAATAGAAGATCTACAGTTAAAGGTCAAAGAGGAATAAAACCAAATGAATAACATTATATAAATATTATTAGTCTTACCAACTGAAATTAACCTCTTGCCATGCATTATGTGTACAGCTGATACAATTTTTTTTAAATGAGTGGTTTAGAGAAAATGTATAACTTCAGAGGGAATAGTAATGGTTGAAAAAACAAACCATGTATTACTGAGTGACATTTTATATGGCCTAATATCATTGTGTATTATATGTTTTAATGTTGCATAATTTTTCTTGCAGTCAGCGGCTTAATACCTAAGGTCTCCAGTAGTGGGAGCACATAGTCTTTTGGCTACATTACGGAAAAAATCTGCTTCATTTCCCCAGTGGAGAGATTTTCGGGGGAACGCAAGGACAAAGTGCGGGTCACGTGACCTACAGGGGGTCCAGGCTAGCACTATGGCTAGCGAGATAAGACGAACAGCTGTCGCCTGTAATTTGTCAACCCATCTGTCCACCCCAAGCTCTTCCTAATGCAGACTTTGTCACTCTTCATGCTGTGTCACCTGACTTCCTTGTTTGCTCCCACCACAATTACTACTAGAGGTCACCTAACAATAGGTCTAACAATAGGCTACAACGTAACTATGAGTCGAAATAAGCTGCTTGCAAAGATGACCTAAGGAGGAATTTCATTCCAGGACAGTCTTCTTTTCAAGTATGATTTTTTTGTGTTTCTGCTGTGTTGTGAGTGTGTGTACATGTCAACGGTGTGCTGTTCCAACATGTTTGTATATGGTGAAGTAATTAAGCGACTAACTTGAAAACATGCCAAAGCTAGCTAGCCTTTACGAATGCTTCTTCTTCTATTTTTATTTATTAGTTTTTGGGGTCTTTTTCGCCTTTATTTTGACAGGACAGTGGAGAGAGACAGGAAACAGGGAGAGACAGTAGGGGAATGACGTGCAATAAAGGTCCAGCCAGACCGGCAGTCAATCTGGGCACTAGCTGCTCAGGGCACTAGGGCCCATGTGGGATGCGCCCCAACCATTCGGCTATTGGGGTGCCCCGTTTATGAATGCTTTTTACTCAGTCAGTCAGGAAATAAGTCAAATTTTCACAGTAAAATATGTTGTAGTTGCTGTTGTTGTGTTATGTTTTTAAGCATTACCATAAATGTATGGGTGGTAATGGGGTTCCAGGTTACTTAGAAGGAAGCTGAGGGTTTCACGGATTCATTTTATAGAATGGTATGCCTCTGCACTGATATGTCCTGCAGCACTGCATTGTCCTACAGTAATGTCAACCAAATGCTAGTATGTATGGTTAAAAAAGGTTACCAGTTTCCATTTACCAATAGATTTGTATTGCAATTGTTATTTTTTCACATTACTGTCATTTCCGACACATGAGTCAGATTTATGTCTGTGATTCCTTGACTCAAAACGCTTCCCCCCTTTTAGCACCTCTGCATGTACACTGATGATTTTTCCACTAACATCTACTGACTTTTACAAACACTTTCACTTTTCTTGCCTTAGTTTTTCCACCAGTACACCAGCCCACATTATTGCACTTGTGCATGTTCACACAAACATACACACATACACACACACACACACACACCCTTCATACTGTTTTCCTCTCACACCTGGTCCCAACCTTTGGTCTGTGGTTTCTTTGGCCCTCAGTAGCTGAGATCCTGGGCCTTGGATGGTGTTAATCAAAGACTTGTTTTGATTCAGGTCCAGTTCACTGAGTGAGGAACATGTTCAGTCAGTGAAGATGCAGCTGCAGGGCAATGTAGCTTGTTTGAAATGGAAATGAGTGCTGCTTCTTCCTCTCCTAGCTACCACCAGGACTCACAATGGTAATTCCCCTCCTAATTTATCAGTGTGAATCGATTCCAAATGAATAGATTATTTCTTTTCTTTTTTCTTTTTTGCGGAAGGATGCCATCTGTAATGGATCAGAGGCTTGTGTGGAGCTGCACAAAGTGTGTTACAGTGAGGTGTGAGTATAAACTCGAGCTCAGTAGAAACGTTTAAAGCCTTTGATAAACATTCTTATCTGGAGGTGAGATGTTGAAATATGATCTGCCCAGACAGAGTGGAGAGCCAAAGCCCAAGGCATGTGTGTTTGTGTGTATGTGTACAATATGTGTGTCTACTAGTTTAATAGTGGTTGTCCCCACTTTGCCTCTCTTTCCCTTCATCTTCAGCACTGAGGGCCTGTTTTATCAGCTCTACCGCCGGAGCTGACAGTAATGTGTGCCCACCCATGTAGTCAACGCTCTATGTGTTGGTGTGCTTTGTCTCAGTAACTACATCTCTGTGTATGTGTGTCTGTGCATTTGTATTTGTGTGTGTGTGTGTGTGTGTGTGTGCCAGCCAGCAGGCTGGGACAATACTCAAAATATCTTGGCTGATTTATAGAGTCTCCTCAGGCTTTGGAGAGATCCCCTTTATGACTAAAGACAGCAAGGGGTCTGTGCAGGGACAGCCAAGCTTAATGACTTAGCTGGTGCCAACTCAAGCACACAGGTATGTACGTACGCTATGTAGGCACGAACAACCAAGCACGAAACAAACGATCAGTCATATCTACGTGACTTAACGTAAACACAAAGAAAGAAATCAAAGCAAAGTAACACATCGACTGCACAATGAATAGATAAGTAAAATCTGACTTATTTCACTGAGGAACATTTTATCCTCTTGGCATACAAAACCACACGCAGTCAACCACAAATTTTGGCTGCCTTGACTGTGGTTAGTCTACTCACTTTTTATTTTAAAAACCTCATATAATTTCTTTTTTCTGAGAGTGCACATGCAGTGAGGTGCAGCATCAGTATAAGCACTGCAAGTCCATCAAACTCGATGTTATAAACAGGTCACACAAATCTACTCCAGTATACCAGTGGTCAAGATTTAATGAAAGAATTTGTCTACTTCATATACTATAAGTCTTCATACTATGTCTTTACTTCCAAAACAATTCATATTAGTATTCCAAAAGTGCATAATGAAAAATTAGTTTTGTTATCTGCCCACCCTATAGTTAAAGAGTAACTTAACCCTGGCTGAAAATTGTGTTTTTATTGACCTCCAGTGGTTACGACTTTTACTTTGCTGCAGTGATGTGTGATCAGTACACGCTGGCCATCACTGCGACTTTCAAGCAAAGAAGGACAGCACTTTTCAGCCTGACTTAACACTTCTCTTTAAGATATAATTGCGTTTAGGCACTCAAAACTGCTTGCGTAATGTTGGGAAAAAATCACTCTCAGGGTCAAAAAAAGTGTTGACTGGTAGCAGAAGACAAGACACAAATACTGGTATTCAGGGCAGGCATAGTCAGACACTTTCCCTGCCCAGCCATCTATGGCACCCTCCTGTCAAATAACTGTGTTTTTCTGTCATCCATCTCATATGCCCCTGAAGATGGAGATCATGTTAAAATTTGAATCAATACCAGTCTACACTGGCCACATAACGGCATTACTAAAACCTGAGTGTCTTTTTATGCTCCACGTTTGTTTTCTTCAGACTTAAAGCAACAAAATGGAACTTTGCTGAGCAACAGTGGCCTCTGCAGCCATGAGTGGTAATTAATTCTGTTGGGCTCCAAGTCTGAGTTGTTAAGCGGTTTTCATGAACAGAAAACAAAACTTACGAATCGCTTGACAAGAGCTATGACCGCAGAGTCCAACTGATCTGAAACATGGCTGAACGGTGATCCTAGCAGTTGAAACCACTAACTATAACTCGGTCATGCAATTCTTACATGAATTTGTACCCTCTCACCAAAGTTGGTGAGGTGAATGACAGAGGCACCATGCTTCCTATTACAAGTCAGTGTACCATCAAAATGATTCTGAAACTGTTATTTTAAGGTCAAGTATTTACATAATGTTGCTTTAACCACAGTGATTATGAATTGAGGCGTGAGCACTGTCAAAGCCCCTCTGTACTTCTCTGACTGAATGGATCCAGTGTAGATACTGATGGACAACTGCAGCTGGTGCCACTAGGATGCTGACATGCTGCTTTTGCTACTAGGCTGGCAAGGACAAGATGTAGGATTTTTTGAACTGTGGTATCACAGTATCACATATCAACTCTTGCTATTCTGGCTTTCTTTGTAAGTGTAAACATTTGTTTGTACTTTTGAAATCTGAAATAACTTGGGCCCACTTGGTCAAAAGAATGAACTAACATTGGCACAACTGCAAAGGGCTGCTTTGCAACATAAACTTGGGTTAAAGCTGGTAGGGCAGACTTTTTTTTGTGTGTGTGTGTTGGGGGGAGGGGGTGTTGTTGTTGTTGTTGCCTGACATAATTTTGACAGTTGAACTGTTGAGCCCCGCCTCAGCCTCCAAAGGGCAGCTCATGTTTCAGTTGACCGTTCATGGCCTGTTGAAGTTTTCATTTATCAGTGAATTCTTATCAGAGTTTAAGACTTGGGCCATTTATGTCCCAGTTTTTCGTGAGTTGCCACAGGGGACCAGCATGATTCACCATGCTACAGAAATTTGTCTGTGGAGATAATCTGCCTCCTGAGGCCACCAGCTCCCCTTATGTGGTGTTTTACTGGAGCCACGTCGGTTCTTGAGGAGGGAAGTCTACCCAGCCAGATATGAGAGCACCATGACCAGGACACAGGGGTGACGAGAGGCCGACCGAGGGCTGAGGGGATGGAGGGAGGCAGGAGGAGGGGTGGGGGTGTTTGAAGTGGAAAGCGATCCTAGAACCATTTTATGACTTTTTCTTATGCCCTTCTGCAGGGAGAAAGCAAAGGGGTGTCGTTTTTTTCAAACACATAAAGTTTGAGATTTTGATGATTTATAGAGAAAGGAAGAGAGAGAGAGAAAGAGAGAGCAGTGGTGGGGGGTGGGGGGGTTTTAAACATGATGCAAACCATTTGGAGTGGGGAGCGGAGGTTGCCAGCACAGCCTGCTCTGTTTAAACTGGAGAGGAAGTGACCGTATATACAGCATGCCAGCAAACTCCCTCTCCCTCACTGTCTTTCTCTATCTCCTCTTTCTCCTCAGTTTTCTCTCTCTCTCTCTCTCTCACACACACACACACACGCAAAAATCAGAGTTTCAGAAGCTCAGGAGTGAGTGTGTGAGCACACGTACGTACATACACACATCCACAGAGGTCAAATGATGGCCATTGGTTAGAGAGTGTTTGTTATTCTAATATTAAGTTTCTTTACATCACCGTCACCAGGCCCATCACCGTTATTATCATTATTACTATTATTACAATCTGGAAGGCTGGGGGGTACACAGGAGAGTGAGAATAAAGGAGCGCCGAGGGGAGAAAAGAGCCAAGAAAGAGAGACTGAAAAATGAAAGACAGAGGAAAAGGGAGGAGAAGAGGTCAGCGTTTTCCCTCAACACCCGTCCATGACTTAATCTTATTCCGCTCTACTGAGACCTTCCCAGGAACGAGGATTTGTTGAAGACACAAGGAGAGAAAAAGATGAACAGTGAGAGGGAGATGATGGAGGGAGGAGGGTGATGAGGAGTTGAAGGAGAAGAGGAGCGAAAGAATGAATTGCAGTATTTTGTATAGAAAGCTTGTTGGATTAATGGCAACTGAACCTCACCTTTTGACCGTATTTCCTGTTGGTATTAATAACACTGTACTCACCAAGTCAGAGGATGAGGCTGATGATATTCTATATTTTTGTTAGTGTCAAATAATCCCATGAAAATACCAAAACCAACAATGTACTAGTTCATCTATCAATGCGTCTCGACTTCCCCCATCTGGGCTCTCAGCCCCAGTTCCATTCTTTCCTACTGAAGACGTACATTTTTTAAAAACAGTTCACAAAAGTATAGTGTCATTTAAAATTTTTTTTTTTAAAAAAGGGATTTTGTTGGATTGTACAGTAGGGGATTGTTTTCAGCTGTGGATTTTGTCTTCTAGCGAGGATGCACGGCAGCAGGATGCTATGGTAGTGTCAACTCAAAATAGGCTTAAGTGCCTATGAATAGCCTATTGTAATGAAGGAACATGTCACCCAGTGCGTAGGTGTTAAAGCTTTTTGTATAACAATGGAGACTTTGGGTGCATGGACCTGTTAGCAGGATTAAGTCATTGTTGGTTTTGGTCTTTTCATGGGATTTGTTGACAACAGAAGAACACAGAATATCACCAGATCTGGAAATGTGGCAACACTGTTCGCATTAGCAAAGGTTATTTGGAAGAAAAAACAAACAAACAGCAAA
Organism: Lates calcarifer; assembly: GCF_001640805.2. Lineage (NCBI taxonomy): Eukaryota > Metazoa > Chordata > Actinopteri > Centropomidae > Lates > Lates calcarifer. The sequence continues at coordinate 13,635 of NW_026115367.1, forward strand.
TGATTACCTATTTCCAACTCCCTGGTTTATTCATGGTACTATCTGTAGTTGTGGGCACACAATGATTACTGACATGGTTTCATTTCACTTTTATCACCTCCAGATAAGGTTTTTTAGGTAACATGGGTAAAATGTGAAATTATTTGTCCACAACCCATCTGAACTTCTGACCTTGCATGTATGCCTGGTTCCAAATATCTGATTTGCTGCCCTCGATTCTGGTACTGATGGCTGGAGAATCAGCTGGCCAACCAGAGGTTAATAGGATTTTGAATGGGGATGTCATTTTGCTGTATATCTAGCTAGCGGCTTAGCTAAGTCTGAATGAGATTGACACTTATAGAAATAGCAGGTTTTAAACTGACTTATTTCTTTGAGAACAACTGCTTATCACTGCTACCACAGCCTCGATGTAAAACTGAAAATGATTGTGGCGAACATGAACACTAACACGAACACCATGTTATTTACATGAAATGACAGCTCAATTTGAATATTATGCTAGGGGTTTTTTTTTCCTCATCTGACTTATCAATACAAAAATAACAATAATGTAACAATAAATAAATGAATAGATAAAAATAATGCCCAACTTGTAATAAATCTGAATTAAAGCTGCGAGCAGCGTTGAACGGGCCCTCGCACCCGGCGTCCGTCGGGGGAGCGGCGACCGCGGGACCCCGGCAACCGCGGGGTCAACGCAGGTCGCAGGGCACACGCTGGCGTAACAGTTCACACTTCCCAGATGTAAAAATTTTAAATAAAAGCTTTTATGCTAATTATTTTCTGTGATAATATTATTCAGAGCTCATCATCTGTGACAGATCATGGCTCTATTGACTGTAACCTCCCTGTGGCAGCTTCTCACAGACTCAATCAACTCCTCTTCCCCTCCCCCCTCAGACACACACAGACACACACACACAGAGACCCCCTTCCAAAAACCCATCAAAGAGTAATACAATGGCTCCATCTGTAGGATAAAGTAGAGAGTCGCAACAGGAAGTTACCCCAAAATCTGAGGTTTCAAACAGGAAGTTGGGTTTCCGAACTTTGACGGGCCAGAACCGGCACACGCTTCGACCCAAACTCACAATTTTCGGAGCCAGTCTTCCAAAAATCCTTAAGTCTGTCCTGACAACATTTGAAGTGAATCTGGTCACCCGTCTAGAAACTGGACATCACACTATAAAATATGTCATTTCCTGCTATAAATAGGTGGTGCTACAACAATTGTATGAATATTGACATATGGATGTGTGCAGATAGGTACCATTAACAATCCTGTAAAGTTTGATGCAGTTTGGACAAAGTATGGCCGAAATATAGCAAATTTAAAGCAACTTCCTGTTTTGTGGCGAGTGATCGAACTTTGAGGGGCCATAACTTCCACGCCCTTCAATGAAAAGTCCGAAACTTTTGCAATTTAACTTCGTCTATGTCTTAAGAACAAATTATCAAATTTTGAAGTCAATCGGATAATGCGTCTAGGACTAGTTCGCGTTCAAGCGACCCCTGGAAATGGCCAAAAACACACAATTTTTTCACCTTCCGGTCAAAATAAAAATACTTTCTGTTGGGTTTAGAATATGGCTCCAAGAGACTTTTTGGTGCGTCATGGGATGTTACATATGTGTGCAGATTTTCAGATTTTTAGGCGCAACGGGCTTGAGGGGCTGTTCCGTTAAAAATGTAGGTGGCGCTACCGAGGCCATTTTGCCACACCCATGCTCAAGACCCCTAAATTCTTAAATTTTTCGCCGTGCCTGACGCGTCTGCAAATTTTCAGGAGTTTTGACGCATTTTAAGGCCCTCAAAAAGGCGATCAAAGAGGCGGAAAAAGAAGAAAAAAAATAATAATAATAATAATTAAAGCTGCGAGCAGCGTTGAACGGGCCCTCGCACCCGGCGCCCGTCGGGGGAGCGGCGACCGCGGGACCCCGGCAACCGCGGGGTCAACGCAGGTCGCAGGGCACACGCTGGCGTAACAGTTCACACTTCCCAGATGTAAAAATTTTAAATAAAAGCTTTTGTGCTAATTATTTTCTGTGATAATATTTTTCAGAGCTCATCATCTGTGACAGCTCTTGGCTCTCCTGACTGTAACCTCTCTGTGGCAGCTTCTCACAGACTCAATCAACTCCTCTTCCCCTCCCCCCTCAAACACAAACACAAACACACCCACACACACACACAAACACACAGAGAAATACCCCCTCCCAAAAGGAGATAAAACTCAGTTTTAACTTGAGTTTACAAGCTTTGAGCTTTGAGCAAAAGCATTTTTTTAAGTTCTGTTATTGGGTGCATATATAAATCATTTATGCTTAAACAAGGCTTATAATGAAGTTATTTGAACAGTGAATATCTCATCTGCCTAAAGTCAGGGCGAAGCCACTAACCAGCTGTAGGGATGGGTATCATTAGGATTTTATCTTTATCCATACAGACCCCTATCAGTCCAGCTCAGACTGTTACTGGTTTAAGAGAGTGAAGTTTATAGCAATTTGCAAAATTTTGAGATTAGTGACAAACTAACCAGTTAGACTATATACAGACAAGCTTTCATTTTAGCTGTTAGTAACGGTTTGCCATGAGCTTAATCAGCGTGCTGTGCTTCATGTTAAACATGTCATGAGACTGTGGACAACGCTGAAAATATTACTTTACTAACTACTTGCCAAACAGGTGCTTTGACAAAGAAAAGGTAAAGGCCAGCAGCTTTTACTTTTCAATGCACTTGTCGTCAACTTGAGTGGCTTATATTCAGCTGGTTAACCTCGACGCCGGTGGACCTAGTGCACTTTTCCTGTCGCCGTACACTGAGTAACACGAAAAAATCAGCTGACCCTTTGTGAAATTTCCTAACTGATCAAAACCAAACTGTAAAGACAGCATCAATCCACGCTCAGCTTTGTTCAAGGGGAGACATATGGGAGAAGATGAGTAGAGAGATAGAAAGAAACAGAAAGGGTGATGGAGAAAGATTACATCAATTCAAAATAACCTAGAATTCCTTAAAATTAATTTGAAGCCAGTTTAATTTTTTGAGCCAGCTTTGACATCTACAGATATGAGTTTCTGAAGAGGGGCCTGCTGAGGTTAGATGTGCTGAATAATATCCATTTTCATATCAGAAAAAACACTGCATTAAACATTGTCTTAGCTCACTGAGCTGAGGTCAACAGGTAATATAACCAACCTGTGAGGTGGCTCACCCCCGTAAGATAAACACATAAATGATCCCTGATAGAACCGATAATTAAAGCCACATCAGTGACAGGGAATGCTATTAAAACTAAACTATAAACTGGTGACATTAACTGCAAAAGAAGATTTTTATTGATACATTTCAGGTAGAATTTAGTTTTCAATAAGGGAAACAGTGTAAGAAACCTGAATTTGTTGCAACAAATTTAAAATAAAAGCTTTTATGCTAATTATTTTCTGTGATAATATTTTTCAGAGCTCATCATCTGTGACAGCTCATGGCTCTCTTGACTGTAACCTCTCTGTGGCAGCTTCTCACAGACTCAATCAACTCCTCTTCCCCTCCCCCCTCAAACACACACACACAGACACACACACACACAGAGACCCCCTTCCAAAAACCCATCAAAGAGTAATACAATGGCTCCATCTGTAGGATAAAGTAGAGAGTCGCAACAGGAAGTTACCCCAAAATCTGAGGTTTCAAACAGGAAGTTGGGTTTCCGAACTTTGACGGGCCAGAACCGGCACACGCTTCGACCCAAACTCACAATTTTCGGAGCCAGTCTTCCAAAAATTGTCAAGGAGGGGCTGACAACATTTGAAGTGAATCTGGTCACCCGTCTAGAAACTGGACATCACACTATAAAATATGTCATTTCCTGCTATAAATAGGTGGCGCTACAACAATTGTATGAATATTGACATATGGATGTGTGCAGATAGGTACCATTAACAATCCTGTAAAGTTTGATGCAGTTTGGACAAAGTATGGCCGAAATATAGCAAAAATAAAGCAACTTCCTGTTTCGTGGCGAGTAATCGAACTTTGAGGGGCCATAACTTCCACGCCCTTCAACAAAAACTCAAAATCTGCCGCAATTTAACATCGTCTATGTCTTAAGAACATACTATTAAGTTTTGAAGTCAATGGGATAATGCGTCTAGGACTAGTTCGCGTTCAAGCGACCCCTGGAAATGGCCAAAAACACACAATTTTTTCACCTTCCGGTCAAAATAAAAATACTTTCTGTTGGGTTTAGAATATGGCTCCAAGAGACTTTTTGGTGCGTCATGGGATGTTACATATGTGTGCAGATTTTCAGATTTTTAGGCGCAACGGGCTTGAGGGGCTGTTCCGTTTAAAAATGTAGGTGGCGCTACCGAGGGCATTTTACCACGCCCATGCTCAAGACCCCTAAATTATTAAATTTTTCGCCGTGCCTGACGCGTCTGCAAATTTTGGTAAGTTTTCACACATGTTAAGGCCCTCAAAAAGCCGATCTAAGAGGCGGAAAAAGAAGAAAAAAAATAATAATAATAATAATAATAATAATAATAATAATAATAAACAGACCGAAAACAAGAGGGTCCTTGCAACTCGTTGCATGGCCCCGTTGGGCCCACGCAACTCGTTGCTCGGGCCCTAATAATAATAAACCGAACGAAAACAAGAGGGTCCTTGCAACTCGTTGCATGGCCCCGTTGGGCCCACGCAACTCGTTGCTCGGGCCCTAATTAAAGCTGCGAGCAGCGTTGAACGGGCCCTCGCACCCGGCGTCCGTCGGGGGAGCGGCGACCGCGGGACCCCGGCAACCACGGGGTCAACGCAGGTCGCAGGGCACACGCTGGCGTAACAGTTCACACTTCCCAGATGTAAAAATTTAAAATAAAAGCTTTTACGCTAATTATTTTCTGTGATAATATTTTTCAGAGCTCATCATCTGTGACAGCTCTTGGCTCTCCTGACTGTAACCTCTCTGTGGCAGCTTCTCACAGACTCAATCAACTCCTCTTCCCCTCCCCCCTCAAACACAAACACAAACACACACACACACACACACACAAACACAGAGAGAGATACCCCCTCCCAAAAGGAGATAAAACTCAGTTTTAACTTGAGTTTAAAAGCTTTGAGCTTTGAGCAAAAGCATTTTTTTTAAGTTCTGTTATTGGGTGCATATATAAATCATTTATGCTTAAACAAGGCTTATAATGAAGTTATTTGAACAGTGAATATCTCAGCTGCCTAAAGTCAGGGCGAAGCCACTAACCAGCTGTAGGGATGGGTATCATTCGGATTTTATCTTTATCCATACAGACCCCTATCAGTCCAGCTCAGACTGTTACTGGTTTAAGAGAGTGAAGTTTATAGCAATTTGCAAAATTTGGAGATTAGTGACAAACTAACCAGTTAGACTACATACAGACAAGCTTTCATTTTAGCTGTTAGTAACAGTTTGCCATGAGCTTAACCAGCGTGCTGTGCTTCCTGTTAAACATGTCATGAGACTGTGGACAACGCTGAAAATATTACTTTACTAACTACTGGCTGAACAGGCGCTTTGACAAAGAAAAGGTAAAGGCCAGCAGCTTTTACTTTTCAATGCACTTGTCGTCAACTTGAGTGGCTTATATTCAGCTGGTTCACCTCGACGCCGGTGGATGTAGACATGCACTTTTCCTGTTGCCGTACACTGAGTAACACGAAAAAATCAGCTGACCCCTTGTGAAATTTCCTAACTGATCAAAACCAAACTGTAAAGACAGCATCAATCCACGCTCAGCTTTGGTCAAGGGGAGACATATGGTAAGATTACATGAATTCAAAATAACCTACAATTCCTTCAAATTAATTTGAAGCCAGTTTAATTTTTTGAGCCAGCTTTGACATCTGCAGATATGAGTTTCTGAAGAGGGGCCTGCTGAGGTTAGATGTGCTGAATAATATCCATTTTCATATCAGAAAAAACACTGCATTAAACATTGTCTTAGCTCACTGAGCTGAGGTCAACAGGTAATATAACCAACCTGTGAGGTGGCTCACCCCCGTAAGATAAACACATAAATGATCCCTGATAGAACCGATAATTAAAGGCACATCAGTGACAGGGAATGCTATTAAAACTAAACTATAAACTGGTGACATTAACTGCAAAAGAAGATTTTTATTGATACATTTCAGGTAGAATTTAGTTTTCAATAAGGGAAACAGTGTAAGAAACCTGAATTTGTTGCAACAAATTTAAAATAAAAGCTTTTATGCTAATTATTTTCTGTGATAATATTTTTCAGAGCTCATCATCTGTGACAGCTCTTGGCTCTCTTGACTGTAACCTCCCTGTGGCAGCTTCTCACAGACTCAATCAACTCCTCTTCCCCTCCCCCCTCAGACACACACACACACACACACACACACACACACACACACACAGAGACCCCCTTCCAAAAACCCATCAAAGAGTAATACAATGGCTCCATCTATAGGATAAAGTCGAGAGTCGCAACAGGAAGTTACCCCAAAATCTGAGGTTTCAAACAGGAAGTTGGGTTTCTGAACTTTGACGGGCCAGAACCGGCACACGCTTCGACCAAAACTCACAATTTTCGGAGGACTTCTTCCAAAAATTGTCAAGGAGAGGCTGACAACATTTGAAGTGAATCTGGTCACCCGTCTAGAAACAGGACATCACACTATAAAATATGTAATTTCCTGCTATAAATAGGTGGTGCTACAACAATTGTATGAATATTGACATATGGATGTGTGCAGATAGGTACCATTAACAATCCTGTAAAGTTTGATGCAGTTTGGACAAAGTATGGCCGAAATATAGCAAATATAAAGCAACTTCCTGTTTCGTGGCGAGTAATCGAACTTTGAGGGGCCATAACTTCCACGCCCTTCAATGAAAAGTCCGAAACTTTTGCAATTTAACTTCGTCTATGTCTTAAGAACAAATTATCAAATTTTGAAGTCAATCGGATAATGCGTCTAGGACTAGTTCGCGTTCAAGCGACCCCTGGAAATGGCCAAAAACACACAATTTTTTCACCTTCCGGTCAAAATAAAAATACTTTCTGTTGGGTTTAGAATATGGCTCCAAGAGACTTTTTGGTGCGTCATGGGATGTTACATATGTGTGCAGATTTTCAGATTTTTAGGCGCAACGGGCTTGAGGGGCTGTTCCGTTAAAAATGTAGGTGGCGCTACCGAGGCCATTTTGCCACACCCATGCTCAAGACCCCTAAATTCTTACATTTTTCGCCGTGCCTGACGCGTCTGCAAATTTTCAGGAGTTTTGACGCATGTTAAGGCCCTCAAAAAGCCGATCAAAGAGGCGGAAAAAGAAGAAAAAAAATAATAATAATAATAATAATAATAAACCGAACGAAAACAAGAGGGTCCTTGCAACTCGTTGCATGGCCCCGTTGGGCCCACGCAACTCGTTGCTCGGGCCCTAATTATCCTTTGGGTAAAAAGTGCCTGCCTGCTTCCATCATGCGTTTACTGTCACATTGTTTCAGCCATCTGCACTGTAATGGTTCTTAATCAAGCGTGAATTAAGCTAAAATAGAACTAATAGTCCCTACAGACAGACAGGCCACCTATTTCTGTAGTGTATGCTTCAGCTGTGGCGAGCCGGTCTAGACTTCACTTAACCGGAGCACTGTGGTCTGGTGATGTCATCCTAAAAACACACTGCACAACTAATTGGTTTCTGATCACCTCCAAATTGGCTCCCAAATTGAGAGGCTAACATGAGTGAAAAGGTTACTTGGCTGTTCAGAGGTTTGACAAACTGCCCTGCTCTTCCATTTTTAGTTCAGACAGAAAAGAAAACTGAGCGCTAACGTACCAAGTGCTCGTTTTTACTGGGTACTGCTTTGTACTTCCAAATGAATTCTTATGAGGGAGGTCATAAAATGAAACCCAATAAATGGCCACAGTGATCCCAAAGTATGCTGACTAAAATAAAAGCAAGGTGAAAGGAAGATTGGTAAACATCAACATGTTATTCAACCATGAGCCCCTCCATTTGACATCCCTTTACCAAAGTGAAGCTATAGTTGATTCTGATTTTGAATTGGAAACAATACCTGGGTGCCAAACATAGCATCATGTCTCTGTCCGACTTAAAGAAAACTGACTCATTCATGATTTAAGATTCAGTTCTTAATTGCCGTTTCAGTGAGGCTGATAGGAATTTGCTTTAGTGAGCTAAAATAAAGCAAAACAAAAACCTCAAGACATCTCATAGCCGCACTGAGGACATAAAACAAGTGGTAAAAACATAAAATTACTCTTATATGCAATAATATATTGCTGTTAGCTATGTCCTAATGTGGAGGTAACATTTTTTATTACCACATCATTGCGCACTCTTCCATTAAAGCTCTCTACACAAGGATGCACAACACAAGCTGTAAATGCTTCAGAGTATGCAAACACACGCCCACACGTGTGTGCGCCTGTGCGTTTGAGTGTGTCTGTGTGTGTGCGCTGTGCTGTTGTGTTGCTGGTGGCTCGGCTTCAGGATTGTGTCGAGGCTGTCTGTAATAAATGTGCCCAGGCGAGTGGGCCCAAAAAGATATATCACAAACAGGAGGGGAGGCAGAGTGCACAGGGGAAGGAAGAGGATGGAGCAAGTGGGGGCGAGAGGGGAGCGGAGTGGGAAAAGAAATGAAGAAGAGGAGAAAGGAGATGGGGGAGAAAGGGGAGGATCGATTGGTGAGGAAAAAGAGAAAGGGGGGCAGGGGCTGCTTTCTCCTGGGTCCTGCTATGTTTCCCATTATGTAAGCCCTGGTCACCGGCAGCATGCCAGCAGGCAAAATAAAAGAGTCTCTCTGGCTTGGCACGGCTCGTATTTTCCTATCCTCGGCGCGGGGTCAGGGAGGGGTCAGGCAGCTGGATGGGGCGCTGGGGGGATTGTGGGGTCTGGGCTGGCCTCCAAAACCCAAAAGGCCCAGGGTTCAAGTACCAGCTGAAAGCAATCAGGGGGAAATCTGGGAGTGCCACAGCTGCTCGCAGCAGCGTTGTTCTGTGGCTCAACTCTCTCTCCCTCTTTCTCTGACTCTCTCTTGTCCCACTTTTCCCTTCTCCGTTGCCTGCCCCCCCCCTCCCGTTACTTTTCTTGACAGACACACAAAAAAACTGCATACTTTTAACATGAAGCCAGAAGTATATGTATGCTAGTATGTGTGTGTGCGCGTGCGTGTGTGCATGTGTGTGGGCGCAAACATCATGGTTGTGTTTGTGTGTAAGCCGACGTGTTTGCATGTGTGAGCGTGTGTAAGCGGGGTCACTGAAAAGACAAAAGGGATAAAAACAATAGTGGCGGTCCAGTCTGCTTAGACCACAGCGAACTGTACACTGCGGCATCGTATGTGTGTTCCACTGCAGAGCCTCAACATCTCTGTGAATGTGTGTGCATGTCTGCTGCTGCTGTATTTGACATCTGTGTGTGTGTGTGTGTGTGTGTGTGTGTGTTTGCGTGAAATTCCATCAATTCAATCAACACAAAAATGTAATGGGGCTGTAAAAGATGCTTAGCTTCAGTATTTTTGTCTCATGACATTTCATTTTAAATCTACCCATTACATGCCAGCTATACTCTGCAATATAATAAGTGCCAGTGTAAAATGAAGGATAAAAAGGTATATTGAAAGCAGGTGGGGTGAATTTTCCTACTCTGCTTTCGGTCTAATCTTCCCCTCAGAGGGCACGATAAATGCCAACAAATACAATACCATTCTCAGTGATTACTTCCATTCTTTGGAAAGTTTCTAAAGTGTCTAGAGTCTTTTTCCTCCAAGATGACAGAGTCTCTATCCACAGGGTACAAGAGGTCACTGAAAAGTTTGATGAGCCTGAAAACAATGTAAACCTTACACCACAGCAAGCTAAGCAACAAGCTCTAAACTCAGCTGAACAAGTACGAGTGACTTGGAAGGTGTAATGAGGTGCATTTCTGGCCACCTGTTTTCATACGCCTTTTCAATTTAGTGCAGAACACCTCTGAGCGGAAAGACCAGAAATTTGGAAGAGGTTTTGATGTTTGGCTGCAGTGCAAAAGTTAGCATATTGATAAGAGGAGATGTGATGATGCAAAATAGATTATTGCTTGCTGCACTCACCCAGACAGGATACCTGTCAGAAAATGTCAACTAAAAATGAGGATGCCAGGGGTGTATGCAACTACACTGTCCCAGGATCAAGCCCATACCATCCCATCCTATGCCATCCGTTAGCATGTAAGCATATGGGGATGGGTGTTGTTTGGGGACATTCATGTGTTGGTTTTCTTTGTACTTGCACCTTTAATATGTCCACTTCAGACATGAAGTTGGGTCAACCAATGAGCAGGGCCACATAACACAATGCTGAGATTTGAGAAGTGTGTGTGTAGGGTCCTGACTGATCCATAATTTCTGTATAGATCCAAACAGACATTTGAATGTATCTTTGCAGAAATATGATGCCACATAAGTTGGGAAATAACTACAATGAGCACGATGTCTCAGAGTTAGCTGCCATTTTAACATTTTATTTGTAAATGTTGGAAAGTTTGTGGAAACACATAGTTTCACATTTTCTTTTGCCAATTTCAGTAATATGCGTGAACACAACTACTGAAATACATAAACACACATTCCTGTCGTAGTGAGGAATGTACAACAATAATAAAAGGAAAATACTGCCTATTAAAAAAACAGAGCTCAATAGTTAATGGTGACACCGGCAGTGTTGGCCATGTAGCCCATTGTCAATGTGTCAAAACTCAGGAGCTGCACTTGAGACGACATTCTCTTGCACCATCAATAAAACATAAAATAACGGGATGTGAGGTGCAGAAGTAAATGTTGCATGCCTCTTAAAGTGTTACAGACACATGTAAATTTCCCCCTAGTGCGCAATGAAGGTGTTTTGGCAGATTGCAGCAGCTAGACACCCCATTAAGACACCTTATGTGGTTGTTTTCTTAGCCTTAGCACTTACCTGTAAGAGCTTACCTATTAACGCCATCTTATGAGAAACACTTGCCGTGAAACCCCTCATCAGCTGAGAGATTAGCAACTACAGGGCCATTACACTTACTCTAGAGCTATTCATCTCATAATGGGCCAGAGATAGTGCAGAGCATTCAGCAGGGCCATTAAGCTTTGCATAATGTTTATGATGGGTCATGGATCTCTGTTATGTCTTGCTTAATGTGCACAGCAGATTGTCTCCTGGCCTGCTGTGTATCCACTGAGCTGGCACTGGCACTCCTGCCAGAGCAAGAACCCTCCTCACAGACAAGCCAGGCCTGCAACCTTCTGTTATTATCTGTATTCCCTGTGCTGGTCTCTGGACTCCCTCAACTCATGCCCCCCATCCAGACACCTGGGAGGAGGAGGTGGAGGAGGAGGGAGGGAGGAAAGGAGGAATGGTGAGGGGGGGAGGCAGTCGGGATAGAGCTGCAGTGTGATTGAGAGTGGCAAAAACAGAGGAAGTGATAGAGACAGAGAGCTAGCCAGCTGAGCAAGACCCCAGACACAAAGGGCTGGGATGACACACACAAACACACACACACACACACACACACACACACACACACACACACACACTGACATATGCTCACTTGTGGTCCAAGAAAAGGGGGGACTGACAGATAAGACTTGTGCCTGGGGCATGTGCTGGAGGAGACACCCACACTCGTTTGTCGATTCGTTCCCTCGCTTGGAGTGACGGAAGGAGCGGGGCTGGCTGTCGTCAGCCTGGCCCAGAGCAGGAAGTGTGCTGGGGATAAGGCGGCCATGTGGCAGGATGTTATGGATTTCTAATTAGAGCAATTCATCTGTCAGCAAGGGCGCGCTTTCACTGGTGCTTTCTCTGGCCCTGCATTCGCCGGACTTCCATACTTCACACTCGCAAATTCACCCACACTCTACATACATTCTTCACCCGGGGTGAACATGAACATGCACACAGGTCCCTGGAGACTTAACAGTCATTGCTTGTCCAATATACTTCACCTCAGCCTGACTACACCAGAGCCAATCATTCAATCACCACTGCTCACAGCAACCAAAGAGGCCAAAAACTGGCTGAGGGGGATCCCCTGAGAGAGCTCATTCTTCAACAGCGTAAAACCATGACTAAGATAAGGACTCGCCAGTGCAGAAGGTGGAGAGGCTGGGAACGAAACTAGTTGTCTGCACACATAAACACCCTGCGATGCAGCACTCTCAGCTCGCCTCAAGGCAACTGTTGCAGAGAGTGCGCTGTTCCCTAGACAAAAAGCGATAATGCTAAGCTGAATGCTCGGGTGGACTTAGAGTACAGAGACAGAGCGAGCTCCCCGGGGAACAGACCCTGCTATTGTGTTACACCAGATATCCTGCCGCTGCTCTTTTGGACAGAGGCTGATAATCATACAAATAAACAAACAAAGGGGAGGTGTGTTATATGTCTGATGTGAGTATGTGTCTGTGTGGGTGTGTGAAACAGAGAGAGATACAGTAATCAAAAGATAATTACATGATTATTGGATAAAAATGACTCTGTACAAACATCTTATCTGCACAGCTGTGGCTTTCTTGAATAGAGTGAATTTTTAGCAACGCAAATCTGTACTCCTAGTTTCTGATTACATGATGTTTCAAACCTAAACAAAGGCTTTAAGGATGGCAATGTTTTCCACCACTTTCCAGAATGAAATATCTTGACAGCTATTGGAGGTATTGCCATGAAATGTTGCATAACATTCATGGTGCTCAGAGGATGATGCTTTTGATCCCCTGACTTTTAGTCTAGTGCCACCAACAGGTCAAATTTACACTCAGTCTACATCTGCTTGATAGATTGGGATAGAACTAGGCATAGACTTAGCTGACCCCCTGACCATGCCAACAACAATTTTATTTTGTTTATTTTTTGGAGCAGACATTCATGGTCCCCTCAGGGTGAACGATAATAACTTTGTTGATTACTTAACTTCAATTTACCCAGTAGTCTGATTTATAATGTTTTAAATTACATTCCCATCCTATTTACTGCTCTGTATGTTGCATGGCAAAAACAAACGCATTAAGTAACACATAGTAGCAATAAAAATAATAAGCAACAACTGAGTAAAAGCAAATTAAAGCAATCACCTTAAAAAAGTAAAGTCAAAGTTTAAAAAAAGGTCTTTCACAATAAAGTGTGTCTTCTCTCTTCCACAGAAAGACAAAGCCAAGGATGAAAGTGCAAGAGAAACTGAATGCCAAGAAAAAGCAGCAATGGAAGAAAGGGCATGATGAGAAAGATGGAAGTGGGGAGAGGACAGAAAACAGTGTTCAAGAAATGAGGAAGAGAAAGAGAAGGTCAGAGAGAAAAAGGGAAAGATGGACAGTGGGTAGGGATGCACAGTGTAGGAATGATAAAGCAAAAAGAGGGTGTGAGAGAGAGCAGAGAGAGCCGGGTGGGGATGAGGCGGGTGGAGGTGGAGGGTGGAGGGGGGGAGGCTGTGCAAGGCCGGGAACACAGAGCAGCGGCCGGGGGGATGTTTAGATAGGTGCAGGCTGCCACTAGGAAGTCCACGCTCCAGTATAAACAGGCCGCCACACAACCCAGCACTCCCAACTGTGGGAGAAATCTGCCCTGAGACGCACGGAGTGGCGCTGGCCAACAGAGTGAAGGAGAGAGGGAGGGAGGGAATGAGGGAGTGGGTGGTGGGAGGCAGGGGAGGATGGGTACATGGCCACTTTCAGATCCCCGCAGAATATATACACAGCTGAGTCTGGCCTCTGGACCCATTTCCTCTCTCTTCCCCTCACTGAGGTCCACGCAGGACTCCTGAGGCCATTTTAGCTGCTCTTATCGCCATGTAATCTCTACCTCATATACCCCCAATACACACGCACACACAGATGCACACACACTTGCATGCAAGCGTGAAGGCATGCACAGAAGTGAACACACATATATGTTTGTATTGCTATACTTGTGAGGTCCTGTATCACAGTGCACTTTATTACATTAAGTTTAAAACACTAACCTATTCACTACATACCAACATTACAGCCTAAAATGAATTTTAGACTAAACTGTAAACCTTCAAGCAGCGCTAATCAATAATTTTATGTTAATAATATATCAAATGGCCATATGTAATATGAACAAGGTTGCTTATAGTGAGAAACCCACAGACAATGATCTCCTGACTCTGCAGTTCCCCTCAGGAATTACAATTTGGGTCATACTGTTGTAGTTTCGGTTGTTTGTATCAGTCATGATAACACTGTGCTCAACAAAGTAATTGTTAAGATCTGGGAACAGAGTAACATTATGAAGTCCGAATAGGGAAGAAACATGGGCTTTCAGGTTGTAAACAAGGTAACGGTGTAACCACATACCCAAAACCACTTTATTTGGATGTGAAACCAAAAGTGAGCAAACCTGAAATTTTGATAACGCTCCCACAGGTATGGCAAATGCAACAGTTCAAAGACGAACCAAGAGGTTGGTCTGGAAACAGTAACGGATGTTAACAACAGATAATTTGAATGTTTGCACTCACTTTCTCTTTCAAATAACTTTAGCTAGCCTTAGGGGTTTGTTTAAAATCTGCATGATTGTGTCTCTTTCCCAACTGAGCTTATTTTTAGTGGTGTCGCCATGTGACTAGATTTCAGCATATCATTTTTTATTTTATTATTTTTTTTTTTAAAACAATTTTCTGGACCACTTGTGGGTGGCAGAAACAAACTGTGAATAAAGCATTAGTATGATGTCACTTTTTAAGTTGATATGGCAAACTGGTTAGCAAACAGTTACTTATTTACACAGCAGTTATAGAGCAACATTAGCTTATGTAGCATGTGGAGTCATGTTTCTGGCCAGCTGGTGTATGTAAGTACAATATTCACTCTCTTTTAGCTCTGTTTTTGGTCTCCACCATCTCCTGAGGGAAGTAACTGACTCTTTAGCTGTTAAATACTCCACTATTCTCACCAGATAGTCTCTAACTGTGTTTTGAGCTGAGCAGGTAGTGTAGGGTGCGTTTTTGGAGCTTGCAAACAATGTTTTGAGAACAGAAAAATCATGGACTGGACAGCTCAATAGGATGCTTGGAAAAGCGAAATAGAGCTGCAAATTTGGGTTTCAATTCTCTGTAGGTTTATTATAGCAACCTCTTTCATATTGTCACGTTGTTTTCACATTGTCATTTAATACATTGTTATTGTAAAACATTGGTCATAGCTGCTTTAATCTAATTTTAATCCTAACTCTTTCAATTAAGTGTGGTTATGGCTCATACCTTACCAAAGGAACAGAAGAATCTCCTTTCTGTGGAGTAGTGTTTCCTTTTTCTATTCAAATAAGAATGGTATAGCTTCTAAAGTATAGAAATTCGAAAACTCCCCCAATTATACACAACTTGAATGACCACTTAGCCATTTAAACACACTAGCAGTCTCTCCCTCTCCCACACACATACACACACAAGCCTTGTGGGTTTTTTTTTTTGTTACGCAGAGGGTTTTCAGGGGAAATTCCTTTGAACATGAAACCAAGTGAAAATACGGATGGTAAGTGAAGAGAAACATTCAACATTCCACGAGAACCAGTACAATGGCAGGCCCCTCCGTCATATCGGACGCTCCGACTTCCAACTGACATCATGTCCTGTTAGGTATCGCACCCCCACCTCCCCCCACCGCCACCACATCACCTGGAGAAGAGCAGGCACACAGATGCAGTCACGATCTTGCACACACACTCCACCGTTTCAGTCCATCTGCACCTGGCCCAGACACCTCTGAGCTTAGTGAGGAGAAAGGCCAGTCTCACCATGTTTAGTCTGTTCTTCTGGCCTTTCAAAATGTGACAAGACCCATGAGGGGCTGAGGAGTAACTTACAGTGACTTACAGTGTCATGATAGATTCACAACTCTTCTCCTGTAGACATATATTCAGTGAATATTTACTCTGACTCTGTCACTGTGATATACTGTAGGTAGCATTAGGCTGGAAAAAGAACGAGTTTGTAGTTTCATGTTTTTGATTTTATACCTGCAATATATTACTGTATCCACTGCACATAAAACAGGAAATAAGAACAGAATCCATACTTTGACTAGTTTAGCCTTCTTAAGCCTACTTTACAGCTGGCAGGACAGTCAGTACAAAACCATGCTGAACAGCCAAACACTATTTAAAGCCACAGAACTTTATTTACATTGTAGTGGATATCTCAAGGTTTTAAAGGAAAACTACTCAACTATTTATTTAAGAAATTATGTCACTCAGTGTAAACACTATATTTTGTCACTGAGAAAGTGGGCTGAGCTGATATACTCTCACCAGGCACTTTATTAGGAACATCTGAATACCTGCTTATCATGTGGCAGCAGTGCAATGCATTAAATCAAGCATCAAGCATTAGAATGAAGAAAAATGTGATCTCAGTGATTTTGACCGAGGCATTAACAGTGATTGTTGGTGTCCAATGGGCTGGTTTGAGTATTTCTAAAAATACAACAAACAACCATCTTTAGAGTTTACTCTCAATGGTGCCTGTGGATAGAAACACCTTGTTGATGAGAGATGTTAGGGGACAATGGCCAGACTGGTTGGAGCAGACAGAAAGGTTAAATTAACTGTGTCTCAATGCTTCAAACCTTTAGGCAGATGGGCTACAACAGCAGAAGACCATGTTAGGTTCTGCTCCTGTCTGCCAAGAACAGAAATCTGAGGCTGCAGTGGGCACAGGCTGCCCAAAACCCCAAAACTGGACAGCTGAAGAGAAATCTAGCCTGCTCTGATGAATCAGGACTTCTGAGACATGCAGATGGTGGGGTCAGAATTTGGCATTACGAGCATGAATTCATGGACTCAACCTGCCCTGTATGAACAGTCCAGCCTGGTGGTGGTGTAATGTTTTCTTAGCACACTTAATATCTATTAATCATGGTCTGAATTCCACAGCCTGTCTGAGTATTGTTGCTGACCATGTGCATCTCTGCATGCTCACAGTTCATCATCTTCTAGTGACTACTTTCAACATAATAATGCACCATGTCACAAAGCAAAAGTTGTCTCAGACTGGTTTAATGAACTCGACAGTGAGACCAGTGTACTTCAGTGGCCTCTACAGGCACCAGATCTGAATCCAGTAGAACACCTTTGAGATGTGATAGGATGGGAGATTCACAGCATGAATGTGCAGCTGACAGATCTGCAGAAATGATGTGGTCTAGTCATGAAAACATGGACCAGAATCTCAAAGGCATGTCTCCAAATTCTTGGGGAATTCGTGCCACAAAGAACTGAAGCTGAGGCCAGTGTTAATACGTTTTTTTTTTTTTTTTTAAATCGCTTGGTGAGTGTAAATGTGATACTGTCAGAAAATGTGAAAAAAGACACTTCAAAAATTGAGCAAATAACAGGTCAATACAAATACAAAGGCAATAATATCTGCCCACTTCATTCTTGCAAAAATACATTCAACCATTTTAAGCAAAAAAAAACCAAAAAAAAAAAAAACCTTGACACACACTTTTCTGTCTACACCTACATACACAATTCAAAATGCACATTTATATTTAGTATAATATATTTGTATCTCCACATTTCTTTTAATATATTCCACTCTGCTACAGAGTCAAAGATTCAAACAAATGAGACATTTAAATGTGAATGTGAGAATATGTGTGTGTTACTGTATGCATATCTTGTTAAAATCTACACTTTATTCTCCAGTTTGAAGGTTATGCTGACATGTAATTGAGCAAGATGCTGAATCAGCTTGGTGTGAAATGCCCTACAGATGACCCTGTACTTCCACCCTGATGTGGTGAGTGACAATTTTTTTTTCCTGATGGTTTAATGAAATATCATAAAATTCAGTTTAATACTGTAGAGGTTCAGAATATGGAGAATCTGATTCTCCTAATTGGCCACCAAAGCTCTGCTGGCTGCCAGTGGACCAGTCTTGCCCAATTTTAAACCATGTTATTAGATAAAATCAGGCTACAGCTTCCACTGTTCTGTAAGTATGTGTCATGGCTCAGTGCTGCTGTGTAATTTTGCAGCGAAATTCAAAGGAAGAACCGTGCCGTGTGAGGGCAGCTGAGGAGGAGAGCATGAGCAGCCGAACAAGAGTGGACCAACACCCAGCCCAACACATCGATGCAAAGATACACACTCACACACAGACACACAAACTGGCTGCCAGTAAACACTAACAAGTCCAGCAGCTCTTCCTGGAACAGCACCATGAAGCAGCTGTGAGTCCCAGCAGAGCCCGACTCTCCCACTCACTGGGCCTCTCTCAGGCAAACACACACCCATGCCCTCACACACTGATATACATACCACACAGCCTCACACAAAACCTCACACGCACTTTTTATGTTGCTCATTGGATTTTCTGCTTGTTCCACTCAAGGTTAAAAAAACACTGCTTTTATTTTCTGAAATCGATTTGATTCGGTCTGAAGGATCGTGACATTGCACTAAAACTCAGACATACAGACTGAGCAAAGGTAAACCAACACAGGACCCGATCGGACTTATTTGTTAAGATGAAGACCAGAGAAAATTAAGTTGGGTAACTTCAAATTCCAAATCATAACAAAGTTTCTCCTTGAAGTTCTGGAACCCTAAAACTAATCCCAAACTCAGAAAACTGCTTAGCCAGAATGCAGTGCCCGGGAGTGTCATGTGATAGCTTTAACCATTTCCAACCCAACAATCACAACTCACTTCAGGCCTGCAGTTATCCCCCATCTTAACCAAGTTTTTTTTTTGTGTGTGTTTGTTTCCCTGCCTTAACCATAACTTGACAATCCCTTGGTTACCATTACCACAGTCTTCTCCAAACATCAACCATCTCAGCCGTGGTGCATCATTCACTCTTAACCTCTTGTGCCTCACCAAATTTAGCTGCACTTGTGGTATTCCCCACCCTCAACTTTTTCTCTCACGTCACACCTGATGGGTTCATGCCTGACTTTAACTAATAAAGTCTGAGTGTTTGTGTGTGGGTGATAACACTGACATGAGTCATAATGATATATTTAAATACACCTAAATAAAACCTTTCTGCTCAATTGAAGTGCTTTTACTTACTTAATTTTAGGTCAGCTCTTAGATGACACAAGCATCTTCGAATTGGCATCATGTCAGCCTTTGAATAATACGACTCATGGTATTGTTGTATAATGCAGCTTCTGCTGAATAAAACCAATTCTGACATATTTTGTTTGCACAATATGTAATCTTCACATCAAACTTCATACTCACTTCTTCAAAGTTCTTAAAATTGCTTCACTGATGCACACATACTACAAAGTGCAAGACGAGTTCATAAATATGCACCTAACCACATGTCATGCAGACAGACAGATACGCATAAAGACACCCCGACACAATTACCATTTTAGTGTGATCATCGAGAAGAATCATGCACAGAACTACAATTGAGGAAGCTGAATTTGAAGAAGTGTGCCACTCAACTGTGAAAATACCTAAAACTCTAAAACTGTTTCTGGCACAGACTTGACAACAATGATAACACACAATTTACCAGATTTTGTGGTATTCCCAGATCCTGCCAGTTTCAATGTTGACTCACAGTGTTTTGTGTCTTCCAAAGAAAACACCTCATGGTTCTGCTCTGTGAATTGTTACAGTAGCTTTCTTCTTTGAATTTTCACATCAGCTTATGGCCTCTGTCTAATTAAATAGGATAAATATATGAGCTGTATAGCTGTAAGTAACCAACCACTCTTTTATAGCTTAAATGCCCTCTCTTTTAAAAGTTGTAAACTAATGACTAAATAAATCCAGGGTTAATTATTCATCTGTTTTAAATTCCAGTATGACTGTGGGTACATCCTCCACATTTTGATAAAAAAAAAAAAAAAATCCAGAATTGCATCACCCTGCTGGCAAACGGGATTTATTTGGACAAAAACAAATAAGCGCTGACTTACAGATAAGCACTATGTTGCTTCTAGCACCAAAAAGTATGGTTCATATCATGTTCAGTAATTAATAAATGTCATGTACTGTTAATGTTAATGATGTTAATGTAGAGTCAATTACAAGGAAAGTAAAAGATGTGACCTGTTCAAAAGCCGGGATCACTCTCTCAGCAAATAAACTCTGTAACTTGCTGACACCAGTGAACATAAATGTCCAAATGTTTCATTACAGTGCACAAACAGACTTGAAGAGGATGTAAGATGCACTGCTGCACTTTCAGTGACACAGTTTCCCAGGCTCTGCTCTGGCGTGCGTCTTGCGTCACTACTTCTGGTCTCATGTGGTTTTTCTGTGGTTGCAACTGCTCCAGTTCATAGAGCGAGCACTAAGCTTCTAAAACAGCTCTCATGATCACAGATCCATCCTCACATACTTACTCACTGTAACACATTAGAAAATCAGCGCTGGTACAGGCTCAGGACAAAACAACCGAGAGAGATGATTCCAGGCCCAACATTCCGATCTGGGAAATCTCCTCCAGATTTCCCTGAATGAAAGCCTGAGCCGCTCGCGAGCTTTGGGTTCGGACTCGGGCCCAGTCTGAATGACCTTAGCAGATGCTTCAATAGGAATGCCGGAGTCACTGTGGTACTGTCTTGTGCTCCGGCCTTTCTCTGTACTGATGCGAGCCACAGCCATTTCATTACACCCCACCGCTCACCCCCCTGCCCTGTGGGACGCGGACCTGAGGAGCAGAGTGAGTGATGAAACCTGGCTCCCTCCCCAGAGTCCCTACCCTCTGGCCATACTGTGTGTGGATCAAGACCTACAGGGTAAGACGGTTAGCAGGCGGTGATGAAACAATCCTTTGATTTAGTCATCTGGCATGGACGAGAAATGGCAATGCATAAGTCTGCAGGATCTAAAGTTTCCCCACTGTGTTTTTAAATCCTGACAGAGATGTGGAAATGATGGTTCAATCTAGAAATTACACAGTACCTGGTAGTGGAGTTACAGCTACGGTTTTGTTTTGCTGGTATCTCAACTGGCACTGAAATGATTAGTGGATTCCACAATCAGTCATTTGACAGTAAATCAATCAACAAGAATGTTTTTGTAAGTTGAATATTTGGTGAGGATCAACTGTTGCTTGGACAAAACAAGAAATCTTAAGGAAATTGTGATTGGCATTTTATTTTTAAAACTATATTATTAAAAACATATTTAACAGATTTACTACAGGGGTGGCAGAGTAAGAAGGTTCTGGGTTTGAACCCCCGGTTCGGCCGGGCCTTTCTGCGTGGAGTTTGTATGTTCTCCTTGTGCCTGTGTAGGTTCTCTCCGGCTTCCTCCCACAGTCCAAAGACATGCAAGTTAGATTAACTGGCTCTAAATTGTCTGTAGCTGTGAATGTGAGTGTAACTGTGATAGTCTAGTGATCAGTCTGGGGTGCGCCCCGCCTCTTGCCCAGAGTCAGCTGGAATAGGCTCAAGTCCCACCTCGACCCTTAAGGATAGGTGGTTTAAATAATGGATGGATGGATAGATTTAATAGATTTAACAGTTAAACTGGCATGATGTCATTTGTTTTGGCCATATGAGGGCAGCAGGACAAGCTGTAAACACAGCACTGACATACACATACATACATACACCTTAAAATTTTGAATTAGCCAACATGTTAGCAAATAGCTGTCCATTTACCTATAAGGTAAACATGAAACATTAATTTGTAGCCTATTTCTGGCCACCTGATGAATGTAAGATAAGATTTACTCTAGAATGAAGAGTAAAATGCAGTTATA
>NW_026115368.1:0-10690 GCF_001640805.2 Lates calcarifer
GCGAGGGCCCGTTCAACGCTGCTCGCAGCTTTAATTTGTACTTGCTTTTGTAAGACTGATTTAGCAGCCAGAATAAAAGTATGGTAGATGGTGGCTTTTATACGTTGTTTTTTTCACTTGTAAATCTGATTTTTGGATGTAAAAGTTACAGTTTCTCTTTAAGTCCTAAATGGACCTCTGACTTCCTGGATGAAGGTGTTAGAGCTTAACACAGAGGCATAAACAGGCATAAACAAGAACTCCTGGTTGCTCTAGGTAACATCTATATTAAGATAAAAGCCCCTCCAGCAACTGTATATAGTAAAAAACAAGGGATGAGCATTCTGGGGAGCATAACAAGTAAATGTATATGCCACTTCCAGTTTGAGCCTCCTCAGTTGCCACTTACAGAAGCATTGACGCATACATAATTTCCACTCATAACTTCAGAGCTGTTGACATTCATTGCTTTCTTCCAACTTTTCTTGTAAGTCACCGCATGATGTAAAAAAAAATAAAATAAAATTCCCTGAGGCAGGAATTTTTTTTAACAGGGTCTCAGTTACAAGGCCCAGGGTTTTTAAAGATGCTTCTTGAACATCTGTGCAGCGCACAGGCAATTTGAGATAAGACTCGCACAGGGGAAGTTAATTAGCAATATGGATCAGGCCTAATGAATGCATGAAGTGTATCTCGAGATGTAAAAAGCACTGGATGAGTCTATTAAATACAACTTTTATTTGAACCCCCATCTTAAAAGTTACACGTATGCACTTTTACTTTATAATTACACACATTTCCCGGATCTCATTTGTATAGTACAAAATCAGCCCAGGCTGTGAACATCCATGTTGCAGCCTCACAGACTGTAGTACCATGGTTCACTGAAAATGCACACTGATTTCTTTTATTTATTATTTCTTTTTTATGCGTGATGGGAAGTAATTTGCTGTAATGCGTGATTAGGGTGTTTTGAAAGAGCCATTTCATCTCGCTGTGCTGGTCCCTTTCTCTGTGGGGGAGCCCGGCTGTTCCTGTTCCTCTATCAACACCAACCACTGAAGCTGAAAGATTCTGCCGCTGCTGAAGCTAAATGAGACTTCACACCCCTCTGCATTCTCTACCTTCGTCTTTTTTTTCTTCTCACTGTGGCTTTTTCTCATTCTGTGTCTGTCTTGTACTCATCCTGTAGCAGCTTTGCTCACCTGGAAATGTGTAAATAAAGCCCAGAGAAAGGCTAACTAAAAGGCACAGATGTGACTAACTGAAAGAGATAGTGATGAAAAACAAAAACAAATTACAAGAAAAAGTGTGCCGCAAGTGAACCCAGATGTCAAATGTCTGTCACTGTGCTTCTGATTGCTCATCATGAGCGTAATTCACTCCAGCAGGTGTTTGCAGCCTCAAAGCCAAGTTTAAAAGAAGAACAATAGTGTCAGCTATTGTTATAATTACGGTTTCAGTGGGTGAATAAGCGATCAGTGTAACCACCCACTCTCTGCCCACATTTGCTTTAATAAGAGGTTTTATGCTGCACCATTTCAGGCATTTAGCTCATTTTGCCCGGCAACAGCTGTGTCCTTAACATGATGATTCTACTTGCCATTGTCTAACTGTGAAGAAAGAATAATAAGTATTATGGTTTGCCAGATGGACATAGAGTAGGTGTTAGTCTGTTTGTATAAATAAATAAAAGACCTGCAGCAGATCTCTTGGTTTGGATTTGCAAAAGCTGCAGTAGAAAGTTCAGAAAGTAAATATGGGGTCATAACTTTGATAGTGTGTTAGAATTTGTGCAAATAAGTTCATTTTACCAGATGGAAAACAAAACAAATGCATTATAAGATCATTTGTTTAAGAGGTTTTTGAAAAATCCTCAACTTTCTCTGACTAAAATATGTTTGGAAGAGGGCTGCATCAACCATAGTTTTTATTCTCTTGCAATCTTATCACTTACAGGGTTGAAAGCTTCAGTAAAAAGCTTGTGAATTGATCTTAGGTTTGGATTGTTTTATCAAATTTTTCTTGAAATCATATCTGCTTCTGGGTTCTGAAGAGCTCTGACCAGAGGGCATATTCTAACCTGCTGATTGTAGCATATCATCTACTGCCACTCAAAACCAATTTCCAAAGCATTACATAAGTTTTTGGACTGATGTTTTTGAAAGTATCTGCTAACGTCTCTATTTGCAGTTGAGAATGAAAATCACCTCTCAGTTAAACCTACAAAAAACTGCAACTTTGCTCTTTGGCTGCTAAATGTTCCTCAGTGTTCCCCTTTTACTTCTGTTGTTTGGTCGGGGGATGTAAAGTTGCTTCATAATGCAGCTGAAAACTGTTCTGAAAACAGTGAGAGTGAACCAAAAGAAAGATTTAGGGTGGAAAAGCAGCGAGCTGAAAGATATTATATGCTGAGTTAAGCTGACGGGGAAGTGTCAACTACGAACAACACCTTCCACATTATACATAGTCATTTGTTCCATCATGGTTGTAAAAAATATTGATTATAGCCACGTTAAAGTTATTTTAGAATTAAAGTAATGCTGAACATGCATGACATGGGCAGTAAGCAAAAACATCCAAACCCATCAATACAGTCTAATATTTCTATAGCATCCCTCTATCTAATATACCTGCACTACACGTCTTAAGGTCATATAAGATGCCGCTGTCACAGTTGTGCTAAAAGGATACTTATCCTGTCTGCCTTATACTGCCTCCCAATGAATGCTAAATGTGACTTGAAGGTGCTTCTCTATACATATAAATAGGTACGTGTGTTTACACTGGGCTGTTTTTGTTCTGCTCTGGCTGGGCAGTATCATCATCCTCTATGTCCCTCTTGGCCTGTAGCTGTTGTCTATGTGGACAGAGACATGTTTTTGTACTGGAATGACCTTGATGAGCAAGGCTTAATGAGGTTAGTATGCCTGACTTGATTTTGATAGGGGATTCCTTTCTCTTAAGCTCACTGTTTCCACCATTACTTTTTCTTACTTTCTTAGTTTTTTCTTTCCGCTTTATTATTCTAGATTTGAATTTTAAGGTCAAATGTTTCATATTCATTTGTTGTTTCATAATGTGAGCATTGTGGACATCTTAGAAAAACTTAGAAAATGTGATCAAGGACTATACTAAACTTCAACTGATGTGATAGTGAGGTACAAAATGAATAGAGAAAAAGCCTTGAGGCTGGCAGGGACACTACACAGTAGGTGACAAAGATCCTATGCCTTATAGAAAATGCACTTGTCATCTTTAGGAAGACACTGGGTGACAATGGATGAAGACTTGTAGCACTGGTTTGGTTCAATAGTAAATCAAAAATGTAGAGCAACAAAGTCCTCTGTCTAAGTGCTTCACCTCTCTTCTTGTGCTAAGACATTGTGTAGAATGGGTATGATTGAGATGAGAGGTGTCTGGCAGCTTTGCTCACTCGAAGCTAAAGACCCTCCTTTTCACAGAGATGAAGGAGAGAGAATGACATTCAGAATAGCTGTAAAGTAGACATTTAATGCTTGGCTGATTGTACCGATCAAGGCGAGGACATCAAATAATATGATGTGCCATACCACAGCTGGTTTCAATCATATGAAAGGTCATAGTTATGCCTACCCTGACGAGTAGGCTTTACACCCCAAATGATGGGTTTATGTCAGGAAATGAGTGCAGATACCCTTTTGCTCTGCTGCGAGAAATGTCTCAGAATACATAATGAAAACACTTGCTGTTTGTGGATGCTTTCTCAATATTTAAAAAAGAATCAACAATTTTGATCAAATTTGTTAAAAACATGTTCAACTTTTTGGGAAATATGTCAATTTGCTTTCTTGCTAAGATCCATCCCATTCTAATATTCCATTGAATATGAAGCTACAGTCAGCAGCCAGTTAGCTTAGCTTAGCATAAAAACAAAACTGTCCTGTTTGCACACCAGTTGTATGGAATAAACACATGAGATAAACTGTAAACTGTGATTTTTACACACATTTTGTCAGCCTAGCTTTTTCCCCCCATTTCAGATCTTTATGCTAAGCTATGCTAACTAGCCACTGGCTGTAACTTTAAATTTTTCATATAGAGATATGAGACTAGTATCAGTCTTCTCATCTAACTCTCGGCAAGTGTATTTCCAAAAATGTCAAAAAGTTTCTTTAAGGCTTTTTAGCTATTCTGCTATTGTTTTATAACAATTCAACATTTTCTACTTTCTTTTCATGTCGTCGTTTTTTTTATTCTTAATTGCAAAGTATGCTTAACTTTGTTTCAAGAAATTCTTGTAACATTAGATAAAACATTACAGTTATTCAGAGTAATGTTGCTTATGGATGATAAAAAAATAAAAAATAAATACTATTATTATACTAGTATTGTGGTACATAAAGTGCTCAAATATGTTGTTGGAATTTAACTCAGCTTGCAGTTATTTTTGAGAAGAGTTTAGTCCTGCACATGCACACACATTGTGATACACAACCACATCTGAGAGCTGCCCACTGCAATCACCAATCATTTACCATTAGCTGCTGAGCAGTTCCACTGGAGCAATTTGAGGTTTCTTCCCAGCTCAAGGACAACTCAGCAGCAGTTGCTGAGGGAGCAGTGGGCCCTTTTCATTTACTTTCTCAACCCAAACTGGCAACCTTTCAGTCACTGGTCCATTCCCTAACCTCTAGGCTTCCCAGGTCCGACCTAATCTTTTTCACCAACTCTTCACTTTAAACTTACAGCTCTGTGCAGCCGCAGTGCAGTTACAACCTACTGTGGCCGCTGAGCAGCTCCACTGAAGCAGCTAGGGGTTAATTGCCATTTTCAAGGACATCTCGACAGAAACCGCTCTTTTAGGCTGCAGCTGTGTCAGACTGTGTCTCTGACATAATTACTGATAATAACTTAGACATTAGCAAAACTACATAGCAGACGTGGATACAAATGTGGTGTGACAACAGATTGAGAGGAAAATAAGGAGAGAGACATTTGAAAGGGACTGAGAAATCAGAATACCTAGATGTTTTCTCAAATAAAAGAAACAATTTTTCTGGAATTTCATGAATCCTAAACTGTCTTTTTTTAATTCTAAAAACCACTATAAAGTCTGTCTGCTGTCGCCCTTCTATTCTCTCACTTTTCTTTTCTTAGGATAATGGGTAAACTCCAGTAAATAACTGGAGTAGGCGATGTGATGAGTTCATGTACAGTATTTCCTTACAAAAGCCTGCCTACACACAGAAACCTCAGAGCAGAAGGCTAGACATTATCCTTCTTTTTGTCTCTCCATCTCTCCATCTGCAAACACACATGCTTGCATGCATGCATACACACTCACTGATCTCCAATGATGAGTAATGGGCCATTCAGCACATTGATGGGAACCTGCAACATGGCCGAAAATGACAAAGACTACCATTGTAATGTCCCATCATTCATATCCATGTCTCATTTAGGCCTGTAGAAACTCCATTATGTCCAGCCATTTCTTTCATTTGCACAGGAAGATCAATGACAGAATCTGTAGATCATTATGCATGGAGCATAAGCAGGGTATATGTAGAGATATGGCGCTACTAGCCAGACACTGGCATTACAATGACCTTAACTAACAAGCCATATAGAAGAGCTGGATGAAATCTTCAGCTGTGTCTTGCTGTGACTACGACAAGAAAAAAAATAGTTTCTCATTATCGCAAGATTCTCTATTATATTAAGAGCTTTTCTTGTCATAAGAACATACTTTCTTGTTATAATGACATATTTTTCTCTCATTATTATGTCATACCAACCCTGTAACAAAGAAATCTTTCTCATTATTCCAACATGTGAGCTCACATTTTTATAAAAAGCTTGTCTCGATATAACAAGAAAAGTTGCCATGTTGTTATAACAAGAAACTTCTACATGCTAATATATGCTTGGGATGAGACATGGTGAGATTCTGCCATTACTGAGCACAGTGAATGGTGTGGAAATAGTCAGATACAGAGCCTCTCAGGTTATCATGTACTCCACTCAGGTGATGATGAATCTGTAAAAGTGAAAAAGAAAACAGTCATCATATGTTACATTTTAATGTGCCTCCCACCAAGGTCATATAAAACCATTTGCTGCTCAGGGAAACTCATCAACAACTAAAAAAAAACAACAAAAAAACAGTACATAAAATAGTGAATAGTGAGCACCTAGATTTTGTGTTGTCACAGTGGCAGCAATCTGTTGTTGTAGGATTCTGATTGAGCAGCAAAAATGCCTGAGAATCTTACTTGTAGTTCACTGGTTACAAAAGCTGTTACATAAGTAAATAGCTATAGATTTGCTCTCTTCAACTTGCGATTTTTCCATAAAGAGGAACACAGTAGTATCCCTGAAAAAAACTACATACTTTATATATTACTGCTATGATTTACAAAGATAATTATACTATAATCATTGTACCGCAAAAACAGAATAGAAGAAGAAAATCACACATATTTTTCTGACTTGTCATAGCAGAAAAAGCACAGGTGTACCTAATAACATTAATGATGGTCTCTTTTGACGTGTCAATTGAAATGTCTCATGTTGTGAGCCATTAAACACAAAACCAAGGCTCTGCAGATGACACTCCTAAAGGAAATGAAGCAATTAGGGTAATTAACCACACGTGTGCTTTTCCCCACTGTGACATGTCACAGTGTCTGCTGTGAAAAAGGTAGAATGTGTTAGGCACATTGTCACTGATGATGACTTGCGTATTTGTTTTCGTATCGCAATGAGGATGACAGGAAAATTACCACCATTGTGTCTCTGTGTCAACAATAGTGCTAGTAAAGGTGTGGCTAGCCTAGCTTAGCATAAACATGGGGAGCGAGAGGAAACAGCTGACAGTGACTCTTTCCAAAGGCCAGAAATACACTTATGAACACCTCTCTTAAGACCTTGTACCAAATTTTGGTTTTAAGAGGAGCAAGGTGCTAACTGTTTTACTGGTTTTGTGACAAACAATAGTTTATCCATCTCACATAATGTGGGTTGCCATATTGTTGATAAGTAGTGGTTGGTTATGGTTTTAGGTCTTTTTGCGGGTATAATAGCGCCAAACCTGCATCAGTGAAGTTCACTGTGTTGTCAGGCTTCACTTCACCTGGCTGTTGTTTGCCAGGAAAAAGGTTCACCATATAACTTTCCCTAAAACCACATTTCTATCTGTGTATGAGTTAAACAAAGAAGATGCAGTATGTTAAAACAAATAAATGTATTTGTGGGCATCTTCCTTTTAAAAAAAATAAAAAGCCAGGCAGTCCCAAGCTAGCTGTTTCCCATTGTTTCTTGAGCTAGGCGAGGCCAACAACGTCCTGGCTCCAGCTCTGTACTTAACACACAGACACAAGACAGAGTAATTTCTCATTCTGTAATAGAAAGTGTAGAAGATTTTGAACACCTCATTTAATAATATGAAAGCTTGAAAGTTAGAAACTGAGGTGGACGTGCGGTTGTATTGTGTTGAGTTAGTAACTCACACTGGCTGGCTACACACATGTCATATGCACACATAAGCTCTAGGTTTGTTCCTGAGAATGACAACCTCAGCAAACAGAAAGGCTGACATTTTTGTTCCCTTTTTTCTTTACGAGTAGAGTGACCTCTGGTGCACGACACAGTTAAAAATTGCCTCTGTCAGATTTTTCTTTGTTTCCCCTAACTTTTATTCTGCCGGTGAAAATAAACTCAGAATGAACGGTGCACTGGGAAGGGGGGAGGATTTGCTAAAAGATGCTATTGATCTCTTTATTCCTGAAATAATTTGTATGGCTTGGCAACCGCAGTATCATCCCTTATCAACGT
Source organism: Lates calcarifer (assembly GCF_001640805.2). Lineage (NCBI taxonomy): Eukaryota > Metazoa > Chordata > Actinopteri > Centropomidae > Lates > Lates calcarifer. The sequence continues at coordinate 7,798 of NW_026115368.1, forward strand.
CTGCCAAAAGCCAGGCAGTGGCCTCCCGGGTGTAAAAGCTCTGGAGAAATAATGCTTCTCATCACCAGCAAGAATGGTGGAAGAGGAGAAATGAAAAGGAAGACAGGAGAGAGGTGGGGCGGAGGCGAAGCGGGCGGCATGAGAGTCGGATGATAGAGGCGAGAGGAGGCTAAGAAAACAGAAGGACTGAGTCAAACTTTTGAGATCCACAAAGGAGATGGATCATATGGTAGGAGGCAAGACAAAAGAAGTGAAAACCAGGCAGAGTAAATGTGTGAGGGTGATGATGTATACCACTGGGGAAGGTGTATCCAGGTCTGCTGAAGTAAAGTGTTCAAAGTGCAGGGATTGTTTACATGAATCTGAGGCCTGAGTAATCTGCTCTTATGCTACTAGCGCATTTCAGAAACCATCTTGTGTGACCCTTCAGGGGCTGGCTATCCTTGAATCATTTCAAGTTCCAATACATTTTGTTCTCCTAAAATGCATATTTAATGTTCGCCTCTGTGGGATAAAGCGCATTTCATTATGCGATAGCATTTTCTGTGTTTGTCAGAAAACAGGATTTGCTTTATATAACTGGTATTTTTCTATTTGATTTCTTGATTTGATTATACCAATTTTGTCCCATTGTAATAATGTTTTTTTTTAATTGTGGTTTTATGTTTTTACTTTGAAAGTGCTAAACTTGATTTTTAATTGAATAAGCCCCAGATAAATGAAAATGCCGCATTTCTCTCATCAATGAAATTATTCAGTGTGTGTGAATGTAAAACAATGTTATTCAAAACAGCTTTCCAAAGCTAAATTACTGCGTGCTGTCTGTGTGTGTGTATGATGTATGCTAATGCAAATCATGTTTATCAGTATTTGTAAAAGGATCTCTGAATGGAGCATAATACCCACCCTCTGAAAACAACATGAGAGAGCAGAGAAGATGGAGCATTTGGAGGCAGATGAAATAATACATGGCCCCTCTGTGCAGTACATCACAGACATTCCTGTCTCACCAAACACTAACATCCCCCTATCAGCATTCCTGAGGTGAAAAGTTATGTATAAATCAGCTTATCTTTGAAGTCTATTCTCCTGATTCACAGTGGTTTAACTGCCTTGAGCCCGTCTGTCTCTCCTTAGGTAGAAGCCAGCGGAGGAGAATGGGAATGTCTTTTCACTGCAGATGTTGAGAATGCAACACTGTCTTTGCAATAATATGAGCAGTTCAGGTCTGCACATTAATATAAAATTAAGTGTGCACCAGTGACCATTTGTTGACAATTAATACAAGAGCATGACAGCGGTACGGCCAGAAACCATGACAATGGCAACATTGTGAACTAAAATGCTAGACTTTTTTGGCACCCTGCAAGACAGTGATCCATGACTGTAGCCCTAGAGCCACTGTAGCAAGATAGTGATCCATCATCCCACAGATGTCACAAGCTGCAATGAGATAGGATTTGAAGTTTGGGCACCCATGTTAAAGAAAGCTAAAGTGGAAACAGCTTTTTGATGGCACCCTGCTTCTGAAATTTTTATCATTTCTGTTTGAAGCAGGATATTTTGCCAGAGCATAATGTGGGGAGGGACTGAAAAGAAAGGAAGTGAAGACTGCTGTATGATTGGTGTGGCAATCTGCTGTGAAATCATTTGTGAATTCAGAAGTTGTCAAAATAAATTGACTCCAAAAGCACAAAGTATTATGGCTTATGATATGTAAATGACTAATATTTTAGCATTGTCATTCACTGCATGGTTAAACATTTCATTGTGACATTAAAGAAGGCTATTGACACCGCTGTTTGCAGGTAAATAACATCAGTGTAGACAGCTACAGTAGGTGAGTGGTGTGTGTGAGAGCAAACTGGAAGTTGTCAGTGTGTCACCAGTGTGCTGCAGTTTAGTGCTCATCATGAGGGCTCGTCTAAACACACTGACCTTTGTGTGTTCCTGTTAAATTGACTTTCGTTAAAGGGCAGTGCTCCTCAGCTAAATGTCACCGCTGGATTGTCCCTCTTGTCCGTCCCTTGTTGAGCATGAGCAGTCCTTCTATCTGCTAACTCTTCCATGCGGATCCCTCTGGACAAATGCTCGGTGCCTCAGAGTTCCCAGAGACTGGCACAGTGCAAACTTTATGAAAGATCTAAAATACATTTGCTGCTACACATAACTCATAACATCATGAATATAGAGTGTGTGTGTGTGTGTGTGTCTGCTTGTCTGTATATAAATATTTGCACTGATTCCTAACTCACTCTATCTCAGACAAGACCTACCACTGTTGACATTATTATTGAAACAATAATTTACATTTTTAGAAGACTTCCATACCCCTGTGCAGGATTATGATTTAATTCATAATAAATCTTTAAAACCTTTCCCTAGGTAGCAGCATGTGAGACAGACTGATGCAAATAGAGTGGGACATTGATTGAAAAGGAGCTAGTCTTTGAAAAGAGTAAAGGGCACACAAAAATATTTTTAAATGGATGCATGGTCACAGGAGATGGGAAGAAAGTAGACACAGAAGCATTACAAAGTAATGAATCATGAGGTTTTAAAATGTCATAGAACAAAATCACAGGTGTATGACAGTAAAATTTTACACTATTACTGTAAGTATTAGCCAAACTTATTTCACCTCACAGCACACATACCCACTCATTTAACTATGGGTCTTTCAGTAATAGTCCAAAATATTATGGCACCAAACTACAATGGCTAGGATATAGTGTACCTAGATACTGTATTACTGTATGTGTGGCGTGCACATTGCACACTGTGTCAGACTGACACTCATCATCATCATCATCACCAAAATCTCAGTAATCAGTTCGTTTTAATAACCTAAACAACAGACAGTGGTAGCAGGTGCTTCTGAGCTAGCACTGCT
>NW_026115369.1:0-21870 GCF_001640805.2 Lates calcarifer
GCAGGAAAAGAGAAGAAATGGTCCAAACAAACTATTTTTTAAACATTAACAGTTCCTTGCGTGCCTCTTCAGTCTCCCACAAGCAGGATCTGTACTTGACAGTAAAAATTGAAATAAAAGAGCTAGGATCTCCCTTGTGTTTCTTAGGTTTCTGTCTATGAGTGCAGGAGTGTATTATTATGAACAATAAAACTTGCCTGTTTTGACAGCAGTTTGATTTATAAAGTCCTTGTTGATGCAACATTGGTTTATATTGATAAATTATTTTGCTGCTTTATTGGGCAAGCTGTCATCAGTAAGCTGTTTTTTTTTTTTTATGTGTCAGCAGTTGCAGATAGCTCCAGTCTAGCTACAGATGAGACATCAATGGGCAGCAATGAGTCTGTATCGTCCCAGTCTTCATCAGCGTCGACCTCAGAGACGCCTGCAGAGAAGAGTGACCATGCCCCGCTGAACATCAGCCTCAGCTCAGGCAGCAACTCTGGTGAGTGTTTCACTATGCTTTAGTCCCAAATCAGTACTTGACTGCAACACTCCAAATGCAGGTATTGGTTGTGTAGTCAGTAGATCCACACTAAACAGTCATAAATGATGAATACAGGGTTTATATTCAAAAGAGGACCGTGTACACTGCATGGATCACAGATGGGCCTGACATGTTAATGATTTCAAGGAGTGGGGTCTTAAGTTGTCCTTAGGGTATTAGACTTTTCCATGTGTGGATCCTACATGCTAATCCCAAGGTTGATAAAACATACCCTAGACTCTAGACTGACCTAGTTCTATTTTTGAACTATTTTTCCTCTGTAATTAATATTGGATGTTGATGCTTTATGTCAGTAATGCATTAGGTCAGTTATACCATATATAATCACTAGTGTCTGATTTGAGCATGCTGTAATTATCTGGTCTCTGCTTCCAAAAACACAGTTGTTGCCTGATAAACACTCTGAATTTCACTTCATTCAGGTCAGCAACCAGTGTTAGCAGATTTATTATTATTTCTATTAATGCGGTCAGGGCACAGATCTATGAAATTTTTCAGTTGGATTTGATATTGATTGTTGAGGTCACAGTTCAAGTCAAAATCATTTATGGATTCTGTAAGACTGCTACTAGTTTTATCTGTGTAATATTTTTATTTTTTGAATTATAATTGTTTATTTTTTTGTAATAGTTTTGTAACAAAATGTTAACATTTGCCTCAGGGTTATTTTGATCATCATAAATTACCCTGACTTAAAAAGAAAAAGCCCTGCACAGTCCCACACTTTCTCTGTTTTGTGTCTCAATTTTCTTACAATGCAGCAACTTATCTTAGCTGTCAATTATTATTGATACTGCAAACTAAATGAGTAAATCCTTCCTTTTCATTTAGCACAGCTATTAAGAGCCTGTAAATAGTGGCTCTAAAAACTCACACTTTTTGATTGATTTCATGTTTCTTCCTCCCCAGAAATGCGTCTAAACTCAACTCATTTTTCCTCCTACATAGGAAGCAGTTACACTTTCCTGCACTTAATGATTGTAACTCAGTTTCATCTATTCAACTCTGGTTAAAAGAATATCAGGCAAGGAGAAACCGCCATTATTATTATTAACGAAAAATAATCGATTTTTTCAGCGTTGTGAATGGAATCGTAGAAAATAAGCATCTCAGTTCTTGCTGATAGTGTTAATACTGAAACTAATTTTTAATGTCAGCCCAATGTTTATGCTATTAGTCAAATGTCAACTACTGTTTTTACTCCTTTCTCTGTCTCTGCACTTGTTCTAGATGGAAAATGATTTGAGGTTTTGATGCTGAGCTCTGCTTCTCTCTGACTTCTCTCTCTGTCCTTACTTTCTCTACTAAGTCCTTGGTCCTTTTTGTTGTTTCCAGCCCCTGGCTTGTCTTGAATGCTGATGTGAGAGATGAATTATTGGGTTATGCTGCAGATGTTAGACTCTCTGCTATGTCATGTCTACACATTCACCTTGAAATAGACTTTTTCTCATTCACTGTCCCCTTCTCCTTCTCCATGAGCTGAAAAGAGAGCTGTAAAATAAAAACAAATCTACCTCACAACTTGACAGAGGACAATGTGATTCTCTCACACTGACCTCTGTGGGTGCGTGCCCGCCTGTGTGTGTAGGCTTGTTCGTATCAAGCTTTTTCTCTAAGTTGCAGGATTAGACAGACAAGGCTCTATATTACTTATGTAACCAACTCCTTTTTTTCCTGCAAGTATTTTTTTTTTCTGTTTTACCACATATGTGCATCATGTTGGCGGACGGAAGGAGTAACCAGGAGGAGGTCGTAAATCTCAGCTCTTATTTGTTTGGGAGACAGGTGGCCGTGCGTTGGCCGTGTAAATCGTATTGACATTGGGGAGATATTCATCTTGTTTACCCTTATAGCTGCAGCCCCTGTCCCTTTATGAAGACTTGCGCCATATGTCACAGGGTGTCGCCCTGGCTTTGTTCACTCATAAATCTTAGCATGTGAGATGGTGGAGACCTGTTAGCACAGCACTCTCTGGCCTGGAACCCAGGGATTCGGGTTCAGTCCTAGCCAAAAAGCAGTAGGGGTGGCATTTGCTAGATTATTTCCAGCCACTCTCAGAAATGTGTTATCTGCACTCTGGTGTGCTCAAAAGTGCACCTGGAAAACAGCATATTTTTAGACAGTTTCCTGCAGGATAGCTGCAGCAGAATCTGCCTGGTCATACACAAATGCATCCTGAGTCACTATATCATGCAAAACTCTTTGTGGACTGTGGCGTGATTTATCATCTCCGTCATCTTGGATGTCTTGCCTCATTACTCCTCTTCTCCCTAAATTCAGTCACAGCTTCTCCCAGCGGCGCTGTTGCCCCAAGTCCGGCCCAGTGAGGTTACATTTTGGCCTCTTTTCCTTCCTCTCTCCTGCCCCACCTCCAGCCCTCCATGCCTCTCCCTGGCAGACAGCTGTGGATCATAAAATGGTGGATCAGAGCTTATTTCCTGCCCACCCAAACTGGCGGTGGCTGGGCGAGCAGCTTGGCTGTAGGTTTGATCCCACCTTCTACTAGAAACAGTGCTAAATCCCACCGCTGCCCTTCTTCCTTTAGTAGAAAGACAGTCGATAGCCCTGCTCATCCCTGAGTTAGCTCCACGCCAGGATCAACGAGGCCTGGATGCTGCAGGGTGAAATTCCTTCAGTAATGAGAAGCAGCAGTCTACTTCTGTTGATGAATTTCTCTCTGCTACTAACCTGGCAGAGTGTGATAACATGTGATGACCCTGATGGTTAAAATAATAAACCAAAAGACCTCCAGTTGCAGTTCATTTTGAAGTTTGATGCGCACAGTGTTTTCATACTTTTGATATGATGCTTTTTGAATGTAATATGATATAGTTTCTCCTGTGTTTTATACAGTGCTTGTGCCTATAAAAATTCCTCACAACTTCAAACTTGATATTCTTAAAGACTACAAATATTTCCAACATCTGGAGGGAGTTTTTCTTTCAGGCTTCACATACAGTGTATTTTCACAAGTCCCCATTTACTGTATTTAATCATGTTTACAGCAGAAGCTTAGCTAGGCCTATGATGGGTAAAAACAACGGATGAGCAATTCAAAGCTTGATGCTATTTTTGTTGAAGAGAAATGGCAAACGATTTCCCTCGGTTTGGCTTAGCTGTAATTGTGAGAGCAATTTTGGGATGAATCCATTTACCTCTGGTACATTTAACAAGTTTCTAGGGCAGCCATGTGGCATTCACTGATTTTCTCTAACTGTTTATTCTATAATTATTTAGATTTCTGCTTATTTTAAAAATCTTCAAGGATCTGTATAATCCTCTTCCAACTGAAATAAGCAGTTAGATGAATGTGTTGATAACGTTTCTTAAATGTGTATGTGTGTTTGTGCATGCATTTTCTGTTTTTTAATATTATCTCATTCAGGGGGTTTGTGTCTATGTGAGTGGGTTCACCTGCAGGTGGGTGAAGTGTTGGTTCTCCTCTGCTCTCCCCTCTCTTGGCTGAGACCCAGGCAGACAGTGGTTGTGCCTGGGCCCAGGTTAATGAGTGGATTTGCTGCACTGCAGCGCACTGTCCCCCATGCTGATGTGGAGCAGCTGAGCACCAGTGGCCCCACACTGCTGCAGAGCTATAAATCACCCACAGTCAGGCCAGGCCCGAGCGGAACAACCACCGCTGGGGATGGACAAGCGCTTGGAGAGGGAGGCAGGAAGAAATGGAGGGATGAAGCAATGCTGAGGGGGGAATGAAAATGTGAGCCCAGTGATGTGTGTTCACCTCCACCTATGTCCACATAAGATCCCCATGTTCTCCCTCAAGGCCGTCTCTCTCTCCTCTCCTCTACCAGTGCCAACGTAACCAGTATTCACAACATCCTCTCAACCTCCAGCCCCTCCCAGCTGCTCCCTCTAATTGCCTTTATTAACGTCTCTATGGGAGCGGCAGCTAGGAGCAATTTGCTCATTATGTGCTGTATTAGCACTGGCCCTGGGGCAGGCATGGAACACAGAGGGATGCCTGGCTTAGACTCCTGCTCTCCTCTGCTTCACTCTGCCTTTACCAGGACCCCTACCTCCATGCTGTAGGTCGGCTATAGACTCGTTGCCCTGACAAGAGCAAGTGTAAAACACAGTTACTACTGTAACAAATAAAACTTAATGTTTAAGTGTTGGAGTGTTACTGTTTGACTTTACATATACAGAAGTTATATGCACTGCTGTAAGCACTTAATGTACATGTATGGGTAGCAAATTAAACCCCAAAAAAAGTTCTGCAGACCTGCAGAACTGCTTCGGTTCTCCTTGGCTTAAATTCTATACATTTCTGGAACATGAACACCTTTTGTCCAAATAATATTCCCTCCGTGTTGGAGTTTTGTTGGTCAAGCACATTGGTCCAAAATCTCCCACAGGTGATCAGATCTCATGAGTGGTCAAGCACCGTAGTGATTCACATCATTTTCATACCCATCAAACTGTTAAGTGTGACCCCTTGTGCCATGTGAATAGGAGAAGATTTGTTAGATTTGCCAGTTATTCAGATTCTGGGCACCGGGACATCATTACAAGCATTGACAGGTAATGATAGAGAGAATCCGTTTCTCTTTTGTTCATCAGGATGGTTTTTAATGTGTTCAATTTCAGGTGACCTTCCTCTGCAGTTAAAAAGCGTCAATAGGGTTCATTCTTTTTCTGCCACTCATAGTGGTTGGACACAGGTTTACATTACAATTTTCTTTTGGCTATTCCTCTGAACAGAAAAGCAAACAACTGCCTATGTATGAATATTTCTGAATTCAACATTATGTTTAATTCATGATTGTTTGCATTTCTCATTCTGGTTCTACTGCCTTGGTGTTTTACAGGTACAGTCAATCCTGATGATTTTAGACTGAGAATTTGTTTTCAGTCTGGCCCATTTTTAGACAACAAGCCTATTTTATACAAGTTTGACAGGTTGGGGATTGAGAATCAGTCCAGGTCACAGTTTAGCCAGATAGTCTTACTGTAATGTTACTAGAGATTTGAGTTATTTAGAATTGGAAGTTTCAAAATCATAACACAGAAGAGCAGATAAATGTATTTGCATCAGTTGCAATATCAGACCCACAGAGAAATATATCAAAGCTGCTCTTTAAATTTACCTTTCGGGTTAACATGGGCAATGATTGAGAGTCACATCTCTTGAAGAGGCTTTTTGGCAGATGGAGTAGAAGGGATGATTAAATTTATGAAAGCCTGTTTCTCTTTGAATTCTCATTGTGCGCAGGCTGTAGATTCATCCCAATAAAAAGAACAAGTCTGTATGTAGCTGCTGTGTAGCAGAATGAAGATGAAAAAACCTGTTGTTCTTTGTCAAGGTGACTCAAGTATGATGTGTGATATATTACTCTTATTGAAAATCCTGAAGCATTTTAATATTTTATTAACATTCATGACCTAAACTACACCCCACTGTAAGACTTCCCACCCTGATGAAGCACTGCTCTGGTGTAGATATTTCTCTCACCTTGTCTGTGTAACAACAGGTCGCTCTGTTTAGCTCACCTGTTGCTCTGTTCCACCATTTAGTTTATTTGCTACCAATACTGAATGATTTATCAATGCACAGAATCTGTTCCATTTTTTAACATGCAGCCACAGTCTGTCTGCGTGCTAAGTGACTTTTTTTTTTTCATTTGTCTTCCTAAAAAGTGCATTCACAGTTGGGGAAACAAACCTTAACACTTTCTCGTATTTTTCAGAAAGCGTACCGTAAATGTTCTAGGTCTTCAGGACAAATATACTGTGTTTTTAGTCAGCAGAAACCACCATAGAATCTGTGTTGACTAAGGTGTGTTTTTTATCTGCAGAGCTGCAGCAGCTTCGTGGTCCACTCCTGGAGCATCAGCAGAGAGTGGAGAGAGCCAGCCTGCTGCCACCACAACTGCCTCAGATAAAGAAAAAATCAGAGGAGAGGTAAGACAGGGTTCCCTCTCATCGGTTTCTCTCAGAACTACTTTTTCTGTATTTGTTTCATTCACTCTTTTGGTTAAATGTCACACTCTGCACTCGGAAACTATTTCACTCTCTCCGTTATCATTCACTTGCTCCATTACTTGCTCCTTATCTTGCATGTTCACTCAAGAGAATCACCAACTCCCTCACCTGTCTAAAATCTATGTGCAGTCTTGCACATGATTATTTTCCCTCACTTTTTCAGACTGTATATTCACCCCTCCTATAATTTAGTTTACCTCTGAGGATTTTAACGCAACACAACTCTTGGCATAAGCAGGTGCAGCAACCTTCTCATTCTGTCAAACACCAGATACATACACAAGTGGTTGAATTGGATGGGACTGTGTAGACAGTTTGTCCATTACACTGAGCTATTGCTCAGCTTCCTTCAGAATAAATGATGAATTCATTTTCATTGCTTTCAGATGTTGCAGAAGTAATTGCAAGCTCGGTCATTCTATGGGCAATCTATTAATGTTATTTTCACATAATACAAATCCTCATTTTTCCAAATGCGGTTCCACAAGAGTGCATTCTTCCAAAATTCTGAATTCAAGAACTCAGCTGAACATTGTAGTATTGACAACTCTGTGACCACAAACTTTTTTTTCAGTTTGTATATCTTCTTTCTCCTCTCTCATCCTACATTGTTGCTGCTCTGCAGAAAGAATATGAAATATTTATCAGGGCATCGTGTGTTGAAGGCACAATTTCTACATGGTAATGTTGCTGGCATCCGAGATAACGGATTGCAATGGTGGGCAAAACAACCTTTCTGTGCAAACAGTTTTTATGTTTTCGGGAGCGGAGTGGCATAAATACGGCTTTTTACTAACCTTTGCAGAGCGGTGAATATGGTTTCTTTGACGGCGCTCTTTTACATCAAACTGATTTAAAATGCAGCTTCTAAGCTCACAAATGTGAATTTAAAAGCTGAAGCACAGTGGAGGGAGATTTCTATTCTACCTCTGTTTGTGTGCAAACCTACTTTAGAATCCCCTCGCCACTTTTTAATTATCTCACCATAGATGGTTGTCTGCTGTGCAAACCTGATGTGTCCCTGCCTTTTCGGCTGTACAAAACCTGCTACAAACAGCGCTGCATCTCATTGTGTTTGTGCACGCACACAGGCACGTGTGGGTGTGTTTTGACTCGCTCTCTAGTCTGTCTAGACTAGAGATAGGGCAAGACAAGTGTGTAGCGGCCCGGCTCCTCTCTCAGTACTTTTGCTTATTTTCCAGCCTGGCCCATTTCTGCTGTTTCAGGCTAGTGAGTGAATGAACAAGCAGGCCCCAGGCCCAGATTGAACTATGCAGTAATCCTCCTCAAAGCTCCGCCAGCTCACTGATTGCCTTCATTTTTCAGTGTCACCAGCAGGAAAGCCAAGGCAGTGTACCCATGTGAGGCTGAGCACGACTCTGAGCTCTCCTTCCAGGTCGGCGCAATATTCAACGCCGGTAAGTGTTATCGCCTACACCAGTCACTCACTCAGAACCAGCCCTGGCATATTGGATTTGGAGGAAAACCGAACACCCAATCTGATCTTCAATCGAACAGAGAGATGAGACGAGGAGAGGGAGACCAGGGAGGAGGGGGCAGGAGACACAGATTTGCTCTTCAGTGTGTCTGGGAAGAGGCTCTACTGAGCTTTAATCACTCTCAGAGGAAATGAGGATTTTGTAGTTCCTATTTTTTTTTGTCAAAACCCTCTTTTGTGAGACACAGACACTATAGATAGTCCGTAGTCTTTACAGGGGGATATGCTGTGACATCCTTAACAAAATCCTGCAATACATCGCTGTTTATTGGTTGATGTGGTCACGCATCATATTATGGGGAACTATCTAAATCTTTTTCTTTTTCACATTGTTAGCTGTTCTGACTCACATAACAGATATTATAATTTAAAGTTATGATCTAAATGTCAAAATCCTGACAGCTGTCATCAGTAAATATGGATTAGATGACTGAAGCATTACCTTAATCACATTTCAGTATATGTGCGTTACTTCCTGTTTTGATGTCTGTACATTAAATCCATCACTGCTATAGTTCTGGGTGACAGAGTTCATGTCAGGATAAGTGCTTTACAATAGAAAAATTGAATTAAATAGAAGGTTGATTTTCCCACTCGTAAATATGAAGTCACATTATCTGAAATAATAAACACAAAACGAATTAAGTATCACATTTTCATAAACGAAATTAAATTATGTTCTAAAACCCATTTTCTTATTCTGATATTTAATTTGGAGCTCAGCCGTTTTGTTTAGTGGAAGTATTATTGAATGATGATGTGTGTTTCTTTTGGATCTCAACTTAAATCTCCAGTTACCTCGATACAAAGTGTGGGGAGTTTCAGTATGGTTTTACTTAGATTCTGTATGTCCTTCAGCACTTAATCAGGCTTCATATTAAGTGATTGACACATTACATAAATGTTACGTGATGAGATTCTCATTAAGTAAACATCAGCAGTATCTCGGAGATTTTGCACATTTTGCTGCACGATTGAGTTATTTCAAAATGTATTTGTGATGTTTAGTCTGAGCGGTGTGCATAACAATGTCAAGAGGTCTGAATACTTTAGCAAGACACTATATGTATGGTTATTTTAAGGATGGATTCAACATATGTTGGTGTTTGTTCACCCTTAACATTGGGAGAATCACTTTGCCTTGCTTATTTATTTTCTTAAAGTCCCGATCTATACTTAACCGTAGGTTTAAGGTGTATCCACAGATGTGATTGAAAGAGCTGATCTGGTTTAATTGTGTCATAAAACAGTATATATATATATATATACATGTATATAGATATACTATAATACCATACTACTATAATTAATGTATACATATGCAACGTACAAATCCAGTATCTTCAGTGTGAAGGTATATCTGGTGAAGGTATATACCAGGTATAAACCATTATTGAAAAACAGATACAACAGATGGTAAAATGTTAAATAAAATACACAAATCTTCTGTTGTACTTACGCTATAAGTGCATTGAATGTTGAGAAAGTTCATTCTTCCATCCAAGGATCCACATTGGTTTTTTATTATTTATCGACTGATAAATAAAATATATAAGGGGTGGGGGTCATTGAATTTTCTTGGAGGGTCAACTCTTTTGTTAAAGGATTATTTATAATCATTTATACCTAAAAACATGGGAAATGAGGCCCAAGTTCAAAAACACTAGAGTAATCCTTTAACACTTGCATAAAGGATTGTGATAGATTGGGTATACGTTCCTCATACATCCATTGTTAAGTCCAAATGACTGTTCTGTTGGACTTGTAGGTAGAACAAGTATGTATTCAGTTAGATGATATGTTGACTGTGGCCTTAGAAGTACTCATTGACAATTTATCCATGCATCTGTTGACTTGCAGATGCACTCAAAATTTTAAATTGGCTCACTTTGTTGACAAATCAGGAATCCATGGAGGATTTTGAAAAGGCATGTCACAGAAATGTTCGGTGCACTGACACATCTGTCACACTGAACAGTCTGTGAGAGTTTCCATTTTGCTGCTGAGATTCAGCTGCTTGTGAAATTCTAGAAAATCTGGATCCAAAAACAGACTGGAGATTTACAGTAGGGATAAAAATGAGTCACATTGTAGTTTGCCGAAACCGCATAATTACCATATCCTCCCTTAAACCTCTGCTCTCTTCACTGACACATGCACATATACTCACTGGACGCTCTGTGTCCTCTGTCTGTCCCCCACCCTCACCCTCCCCTGTGGTGTTGCCCTCCCCCCCGGTGACGCTCTGTCCTCTCCTGCAGTGACCCAGTCGAGAGAGCCGGGCTGGCTAGAGGGGGAGCTGGAGGGAAAGAGGGGCCTCATCCCTGAAAACTATGTGGAGATGCTGTAGCCCCACACGGAAATATTTATGGACAAGTTTTCACCTTCACTGGGAAAAGAATGTGGAGATGCATGTGCCTCAACTCCAAAATTCACAGAAAAGCCTTGTTTATCCCCCAGAAAAAACCTCTCAAGCAAGTGATGTATGTTATTAGTGGTGGACTATTCTTGATACATAAGTCTATGCATTTTGCCTGGCTAGTAGACTTTGTGATGCATGTGCAAGCATGTTTCTTTGTTTGGATTTACTTCAGCTGAGTATTCCCAGTGAATTTCAGCATTGTAATTCCAAAATGGGTTTGCACTTAACAATGTTCTGCTGTATACAAAGATGCTGTAGCCTCTAAACATTCAAGTGACTTTGTAGCAGCACCAGAGAAAGAGTGTCTCTCTGATGAAGGCCTCGCTCTCTCCTCTGCCCCGTTATACATGGTATCCATGAGCTCCTCAAGTCAAACAACGATTCTCAGAAACCATAAGGTAGAATGTCAGCACTCACATCACTGCAGCTTTTCACCCTCTTGACAATGATGCACGCAAATTAGTTTTTAGTCATTAAAAGATAAGCCATACCTACGTGCCTTAATCACCAGAACACCCAAGTATAAATGTATGTACGGGTATGTATGAAACTGAATTGGAGTGTTACTGCTTTCACAATGTTTCATTTCTGGCATTTTTAAAATTATTTAGATACTATTAATGGGGCACATTGCTGCTGTAATTTTATTCTATTTAATTGGCACAATGATTGCATGACTTTTGAATTTCAAATACACTCTGTACTGTTTTGTTTTTGGTACACTTCTTTACAGAAACACAGTGAAACACCTCTTTGATGCCGGATGAACCCTCATGTGTTAAACACTAGCATCAGACAGATTCAACAGAGGTAAATGTCAGTAGATAGCAATGATTGAAACCAAGTGTTTTTCCTGTCAAATTATCTGTTAATGTTCGTTTTAAAGTTTATTTTTAACGTTGCTCAGCTTCCTCTGAGCAGAGAAATGAGACACTCCCACACAGTTGAAATTTTAGTTTGAATTTTTATCCTTATTTTATCTTCAACTTCGGTGGAGGAAGTGATTAGACGTTCCGTTCACTGTATATAGCCTGAAAGAGTTATGACTGCCAAGTATATTACACAAATCTCCGTTATGTGATGGACAGGTTTTGACTTTTTATCAAACTTGTTTAAGCATGTACACACCAAACATTACACGTCATCCCTCAGCTGTTCAACAGTACACTTTAATTTTTCTGAGAGCTTTGGTTCAGCAGATTGTTTGTGTTTTGAGTTGCGGTTGCAATAATTTAAAGACAATGATTCATGACATTTGTAAAGGGCCTTGACTTCTTTCATTTTTATACCTTTGGGTATCTTCTTGATCAATGTTAAACAAATAAAGATTTCTTTTTGTTCTTTACAGTCTTACGTGTTCATGCCATGAAATAAATTAGGTTAAAATTTAACAAATTGAGGTGTTCTTAAAAAATGACAAACATTATCTCAGTTAAATTGTTTCAAAAAGCTTATTAGACAGTAAGATATTTGTTTTCCAAAATAAGACTGACATATTAATACTGCAGAAAATTTAAAAAAAAAGCACTGTAAGCCACATTTATGACCATGTTTTGTTGACTGAGAGTTATAGTAATTGTCTCCTGTTAAAACGTATATTTGGGGAAATGTGTCTAGTTTTACCATCTCTGAAATCTAGCCCTATGTCTAAATTTTGATGACTCATCTATTGTGTCACTGAGAAGGCCCACAGTTTCCCACAGAGTCTAAGAATAAAGTTACTGGTGAAATGAGAATTCATTCCACAGCCTGTACTGTTACAGTGAGCCATGTAGTGTAATGTAAGCCTTCCTCTTTATATTGACCTGCAACGCTCAGTCGGACTAAAAGCTACTTCCAAAATAACTTTCCAAAAGGGGATTAAAAATAGATGGTAATCTTTCACAGAGGAAAACATGCGCTAATCCACCTCCACCTCCCTGATCCATTAACATCTCTGCCTCACGCATGTTAATTCTTAGACTACATCTGTGTAATTAATACACCAAATGGCCTCCAGACCCAGCACTTTGGCCCCAGTTACCTAATAACCATCAGTCCACTGCCACACTCAGACCTTTAGTAAGTGGGCCGGTGCACTATTTAAAAGTAAACACACAGTTTGTCCACTTTAAAAATAATAATAAATAAAAGGTTGGAGCTGTGGTTTCGGTGCAACACGTACAGTTGTGTCCACCCGCTCCCTGAAGCAACCGCAGACGCGATGATTACATAATGAAATGAGGCAGAGCTAATGAGATGGGCAAAAATATTCCCCCCCACCATCACCCCCACCACCCACCCCCAGGGCCCTTCATCATCTCCCCTCTGCCAAAATACTGCTGAATCATAGAGACATCCACCCTGCCTGCCTCTCACTCTGCTTTGGACTGTCTGTCAGGAAGCGTGCCATGTTGCTCTATCCGCCTTCCTTTTTCTTTTTTCTCTTGCCTACCTGTCTGTCTCTCAGGAGTATTTAAAACTCCTCTCTGTCTCCCTCCTCCTTACCTCCCTCCTTTTTTCCTTTTTCTCTCCTGCTCGTCAGTAGAAGTGCTCCAGTTCTTCTCTGCAGCTCTAATAGCAATTTGTTTATGAAATCAGTTAAGCTCTTTGCATTTATCTTTCCTCCTAAGCTTGTGAATATGACGCAGTGAACAACAGCCGTAATCTGGGTGGGTCAGACTCACATTTGAGGCCTTTGAGCTGCTTTAATATCACTTGAGATTGAGGTTGTATTACCTGTGGTGATTTCTGTGTCTCCGCATGCATTATGCATCAGTGTATATCAGACTGGGATGATGTATACATCAGTGTCACCATGTCGATTCAGACTAGGTGTAGGTGTGTTTGAATGAAAATCCAGATGGATGTGTTCATTTCTCATTTCCCAGAATCCTGGCTGTGTGCCAGCTGTCCTCTACCTCCCATGACGCAGTGTCCTTCAGCCCCAAAACATAGTCCCACATCGTGACTCAGCTTAGATCAACGCAATACAGTGGTTAAACGGCGAGATACTGACACAACTAAGTGCCACAGCTGTGTGTGAACTTCCCAAATATGCTCCACAACATGTGGAGGTTACACTAACTTAATTCTTTCCTGTGTTTTCATCTGGTTCCTTCAGAGCGCAAAGCTTCTGAAATATAACCATAATAAGACTTGATGTATTATTGGGGCTGAAAACTGAGTGGGAATTTGGAGAAAAGTGAATTTCAAACATAAAGGAGCGAGTGTGGAGGAAAAAAAAAACTCAGCTCAGAAAGTGGGCCACAGAAGCCGCCATGTGCGCGGGCGCAGCCGTGAAATCAGCCTGATCCAATAGATTCTGTTTATCTGGCACGACTACAAGTGAAAGCAATTGGAAATCTGGGGGAGATTTGGAGAGGGCTGTGGATTCGGAGAGAGAAAAAAAATGAGCAAAAAAGTAATACTGTCTGCTCTACAGTCTGGCAAAGCAGGCGTGTTTTCAGATCAGCCTTTAACAAGGTTAATGGTGATTTTTCTCCACAGGCACCGTTTTACTGTAAAAGTCTCATCCTTGCATGCTTTATCTCTGTCATTTTCACTCTCTTCGCTTCCCATTTCGCTTTGTTCTCTTCATCTCCTCTCCCTATGACTGCTGTACCTGCTGCTGCTCCACATCATTTCTGTTTTTCCATGCTAACTCTGTGTTTTTTGGCTCATTATCCTCCCAAGCCACCAAATGCAGCTGTTTCGAATTCATCCAGATCAAACAGCCCATTTTTTGGGGCACCTTTCCTAGCTTCTGTCTCATGGTATAATTTCCATCACACACACACACACAGACCATACATACATACATACACACACAGATAAATTACATCATGTCAAATTATTAATTTAACAGTTTTATTAGAATCTTGCAATAGTTTTGCAAACACAAGTATGGCAATATCTGCATCAAGATATACAGTAGTAACTGGTTTCAAAGATGTTTACTGGTTTACGTTGAAGGATGTCTACTGTATGTTTGCTGGATAGTTGCTGAGAAATATTGTACAAAGCATCTGAGTAAAAAGTCATTTTTGGAATTGGAAAAAAAGCATTTGTCTATTTTTTAATATTTATAAGAAATGCACTGCCATGGCTGTGGAGATATGGCTTAGTCTCTCTACACCCGATTCATCGCTGTGAACAGAAAATGGCAATGACGTGACTCCACATACAGTGACGCGATAGTGTACTGTGAAACAGCAGTTAGACACATTCTGAGTCATTCATGCCTAAAAGGACAGTTAATTTACAAGGAGACAGCTTTGAAGATAACATTGCTCCCTCAAGTAGCAGAAAGGTTTTTATTCATTGTTTGCAGTAGGTGGTGATTGATGACCATTAAATAAACTGTTCAGCATTTTGGGAAATTACCGGTATTCACTTTTTGTTTAAAGTTAGATAAGAAGGACAATACCACTCTTATAATTGTCTGTTAAAAGAGAGGTCTGCCAATTTAGTATTACACGTTCATAAAATTGTTGGACTCACAATGGACAATTTAAGAAATATAAAATTGGTGCAGCAGAATTCCACACATTCATCTTCCATGCCAAATCATGTCACCTACATTACCCACAATGCAACCCGAGCACCAACAGTTCAGTAAGAGATTTGTTTTTGTGTTATGCTAGTAGTTGCTAATGTAGCCTCGAACAGAGAAGAGGGGTGGACCTCAGAGGTTTTGTAAGCTTACTTTCTAACTCCACACCTCCACATTTTTTTTTTTTTTTTTTACATTTTCAGACCTGTCGCCTTCAGCACCAAGCAACGCTGACTCAAGTGACATCACTTGAGGCAACTTATCAGACTTTGTGCAGGTCCTAGCTGTTTCCTGTTCCCAATCTTTATAAAAAGATACGCTAAAAGTCACCTGGCTGTAGTTCCATATTTGGGTATCAATCATCAAACTCTGAGAAACAAAAAGGCGTATTTCCCAAAATGTTGAACTACTCTTTTTAACAGCCAAAACAATTAAATAGCCAACAGTCAAAGCCTATATTTCCAGAGGGCATAGGATTGTACAGGGGCTTGATAACATCAATTATAACCGTGTATAGCCCGTAGCAGATTTTTTACATCACGGTTCTTTGGGACAATTTTAGTACTTTTGTGATTGAAATTTATTTTGGCAGTTAGTGAAACAAGTCCAGTTAAAAACAGGTCAAAGACAGTCAAATTTGAACTGGCTAAGCTTACAGGCCTGATAGTCTCTACATCCGTTGTTTCATTTGATTTTGTGTGTGCACAAGGTTTGTATCTTCAAACTGAAAAGTCAAGAACTTTCTCTCATGTATCCCAGTTTCAATAGTTTGTGACTTCTTGATTTTATTGTGGTGCTCATCAACAATACCGTCATGGGTTAGGAAATCATTTCAACAGCAACAACTCAAGGATCCATTTCCACTTACATCTTGTTACAAATTAAGAAATACTTTTTGATTATTTTTTTGTTTGTTTGTTTGAGCCACGTGAACAATGATGTAAAAAGTAAAAAAAAAAAAAAAAATTCAAAATCAAATAACTTTACTTAATAAGAAGATAATAAATGTACTCTCTCTCACATTCAGGTAGTAAGTTCCATAAGTCTCTCACAATGTATGATACATTCATTTCTCTATTTGGCCCTTTCTGCCGCCAACCCTTACTATAAATTTTTCTCTGTGATCCAACACAGAAAATGGCGAGTGGGCGAGTGGGAAACACATATTTTTCCAATATTCTAACAAGATGGTTAAAGTAGAAATGTTTTATACTATACTCAACATAAGGACTTGCTGTATTATTTACAATATATACTGTAAAATTGTAAATCAGGTGAGATAAAAAGGCACAAGTTTCCCTTTTTTAAATACAATGTAAACATCTCATCAAAAAGCATGCATTAACATTTCATTTTACAAAAAGGATATCATTTTTAGACAAAGTACTTAAATATTGTTTTCCAGCAAAATATAATTCTCTCAAAAATACTTTCCCATTCATCCTATGAACCTTTAGACAGTTTTTTTTAATTCCTTAAAAAGGACAAAAAAGGGGCAAAATAAAGAAACAGTGAGAGATTAGCTTAAGGGTCCTTCACAATTTGAACACAATAATGCAAGACAAAGACGGATTGTAAAATGAGGCCTTTCTGGTAAGAGACTGTATGAAAATTATCGGGGTAGAGAGTGCTATTAATATTGTCTCTAGACCCTGCCGTTTTAGAAAAATAACCTCCCTCGGCATCTCACAAATTATATGTTTATGGTTAGCATAAAAGAACTGAAAATACAGCATGTCTCTTAATTTTGAATTTAGAGCTGCTTAACAGTTAGGCCTAGAAAAATCACTAAATGACTGAGTCGGGCCCAGGTGTCAACTTAATATTCCCCCCCCCCCAGAATTAATTTGAAAAATATAATTTTTGGATGAGAAAAAGTTTAAATACCCTGTCCTGCCCTCCCAACAAATAGAATACCCCCGCCCCTTTTCTGACACTCCTCCCACCACCTCATAATTTTTACACAGTCCCTAATGACAGTTGTGACCCTGGCACCTCCATCTTTTTTATACACCAGTCTTCACACAGTTACCACCACAGAAGAGACCTCATAGTGTAGCACAGTGCCATCATTACAAGAGCTGAGGCCACAAGTATAGTACACAACCACCCTGCTGTGCTAATGATGTCATGTTGTCTAACTCTAGGCTGGTTGACCATGCAGAAAGTCTTTTCCCGCATCATCACAGTTGCTTATCAAAACAGACAATTCCTGCTAGCTGCACTAATGCCTCATTTCACATTGTATCTCCTCTGTGCAAATCTAAATGTGGAAATAGGATATGGCTAATCCTATAACATAAATGCATAATACCCACGCTGAAAAGAGCAGATCAACTATGCACATGCTTGCCAGGAAAAAAAACAACACACTCACTCACACACGCGCACACACAAACTTAAGCCATACTCGCTCCATACTCATGTAAATACATGCTCACAGGGCACAAAAAATAAAAATAAAAAAATCACACACCCCCACTGTTTTTCTTCCCCAGCGGCTCTATCGCTTTTCAGTAGCATCATAGTAGTGTTCCACAGCCACCCAGAAACCAGTGGGGTGTGAGACAAGTTAATGATCCAGATCACTGGGCCTACCATACCTAAAATAGTAGTACTTGGCCCGAAGATAAAAGAAAGGAATTAAACTAAATTAGGGAAGGTGATCATACCAACAGTTCTTCATCGAGCATTTATCAACATGTACCTCAAAACATCTTCTGTACAACAGCTGAATAGAATGTGTTTAAGAAGTTGTTAATACCTGTACACATTTGCCTGGTTTTGATACATTAGCCATTTTGCCGTAAGCACTGCAGAGTAATGCTCCATCTTGGATTATATCAACTTTACAGAGTATGTGTGTTTAAACTGTGTGTCCATAATAGTGTATTGTATGGACTGTCTACGAGTTACTGTACATGTTATGTTTTGCCTGGCTTTGTAGAAATGAAGCACCTTAATGTAAAATGACTGGCTTGTCAAAAACTAAACCTTTGCAACACACTTTTATAAAATGCTTTTTATTATTTCTGGGAAGAGTAGATAAGTGTTGATTCACAAAGGGCTGGTTTTGCTTTATTGTGAGTAAAAACAGACATTTGGACAGCTGCTCTGGAGATAACACAAATGACAGCAATTACAATGGATGCACCTCAGTCAAATCCATTACCAGCGGACTCTACTGAAATCATTTCCTTAAATGCGTGATGTTTTCCATCCTGCAGCACTCCTGACCATCTTTGCACAAAGGTAAAACTGCTTGTCAATATTGTTTTAATTCTACACCACAATGCCTAAAATAGTGACTTTATGACATGGGAGCTTCACGTGCAAGTTTTCTTTTACACAAGAGAGACATTTCTATTTCAAAACAGATTTAGCTTTGGACTTTTGCATATTAGTTTTGATTGTTTTACTACATATCTTAATTAAAAAACTCAATATGTGAATGTTAAATGATGGCTGTTATGACACCGATTGAGATTTAAACTTGGACTTGTTAGATTTAATGTAATTATTCAGCTTATGATGATGCTTGTATAGCCCTTGGAATATAATCAAATAGACCTTTCGCCTTACAGTCTGTAATTTCTGTGCCTCCTCATACAATGTTCTTTGCCCTGTAGTCTTGCAGTATGTTGCTACACTGCAAAGCAAAATCTAAGTATTGGCATATATTTTTTTACGTAGTGCTATTGTTTGTGAAAGACTGCATAAGCCACAGTTAATATTTGCAAAAACTTTTTCTCTAGATTTGTAAGGGAATCTGATTTTAGTGCATGTGGAGTGCATCTGTGCGTTTGTGTGAAGGCGTGTGGACAGCATGTGTATCAATTTCCCTCTACGTGTTTGTATGTGTCTGTGTGTGTGTACACGTGTGTGTAGTGAATGTATCTAGCGCATCCTAAGAAATGTATGGCTTTATCTCCATAGAAAATACTGTTATCGTCTTTGGGGCGGGGGAGGGCACGGGGGGTACTTCAGGATGCTTTGTCACATTTGTCACAAGTGCTTCTCTGCGTGTCACGCTGGCTCCACCACTATTCACAGCTCTGACCTGCTTGTGGTAACTGGCAGGGTCAAATCCTTCTCCCCTTTCTTTTACTTCTGCCACCACGTCACTTAACTTTCCCATCCGAGACGAGGATGCTGGCATACTGGGCGACAGGGTGCAGGCCAACTGGTCAGGCCTTCCTTGCACATTTTCTCTTCTTTGAACTTTTTCTTCCCCTCTTCCAGTTCTTAATGCCGCTTCTGTCCCAAACTGTTTAGTGAGTCACTTCTTGTGGAAGTAGATTGTATGAGTGAGGCCTGACTCCACCTTTGGTATCTGGTCACTGATGATCTCCACCAACATTTCAGGGAACTCCACTTTCAGGGCCTGAGACTCACGAAAGGTGTAGAAACAGAAGTCCAACAGGTTCCCAACCAGCTGGATAACACAGACATAAAATATCGTGAGAAACACGTAGTTGTCTGACAAAATGAGGTTTTCTTATTCAGTTTTAAATGTTTTGTTTTTTTTTTAATTTGAGAGTTCAAGTACACTGCTGTATATTCATATGAGTGTGTTTACACACCAATGGGGCAATGGCCCCTCTTTGAAGCTCGCCACTTGGGGGCACCACAGTTTTTTTTTCAGCATAAACCTCCTTTAAAGAGGGGGTCAACACTAACCCCATTCACTCAGTCATTAGAGTCACTGAATTCTGTTCATTTATCTCTGTGACCTCTCACTTGCTGACTCTCATCTCTTGGGGTTTAACTATATTGTCATTATGCCATATTCCAGTTGACCCATGCACAAAAAAAGAACAGTGATTTAGCACATTTGCCACAGTGACCACTGTGTACTCTGAGCCAATAAACTCCGAACTGGCATTGATCCCCTTCTGTTCCATTCACCAATACAGCCTCGTCACCGCCTCTTCCAAAATAACCTCCCCCTCGGGGAGGGATTGGGATGCAGTAATCCTTATTCCAAGCCACAGCGCCATTGAACCGCTAAGTAAATGCATCATCCAAATCCACTATGCTGCCATTTTACTCAAAACATTTCCAGTGATATTAGAGCCCCAGAGTGCCACTGGACACCTCGCTCTGTGTGTGAAGGCATGGCATACCGAGAGGCTGCCAAGGGAAGCCTGTGCTGTACTGTAGGCGATTGGCACATGAGAGGCAGACAGGGCAAGGGTACTTACATCATGCATGGCGTCCAGTAGCTTGGTGAGCTGGAAGAAGCGCTGCCAGGTTTGGCCAGAGTTGTTGGTTGCTTTTCCCACTGAACGCCGGAGCTCCTTAATGTAATTAACCCTCATCTCCTCGAACGCTGCCTGGTTCTTCAGACCCTCTTTTGGAACTGGGAAACAGACAAATGCCACTGTCATCAGCTGGATTGAATAAGAGGACAACAATACTGGTTTAAAAAATGGATTTCAACTGATAGAAGAGTTTTATGCATAATGTGCAGTGTGAAAGAACATTTTCCCCAGTGTACATGTTTTGCCTGTGCCTCCAGGTCATGGTTATCCAAGGAGGGTTGAAATGAGGGCAACTGGACTCGGTCATGGGTACACCTCGGTCCAATTCAGAACTGAAGAAGCCTCTTAGATGAGACGTGAAACGTCTACAACCAAGTCCAGATCTAGCTATCTCAAGCAAGTTTCAAGCCTTTCTGGGTTGATTTTCCTGTGATACTGAAATGAACAGAAACGGCCACCTGAATTAAGGAAATATGTCCCAAAATATATGATATGCTTTACGAAATGGTTGGCAAATGCACACTGAACATGATTTGCAGTTAATGGGCTAAGCCGTGCACAAACACCAGTATGTTCCTTTAATGTACAAACGTGTAACTGTGTAAAGGGTAATTAGAGGTGCTCTGTGAATTACGCACCCACTCCCACATAGTTGCCCTTTTTTTGGACATTTTTTCCGTGTTGACGACCTAAGCCTATTTAGCAACTCATTACAACCACTTTCACCATTTCAAGTGGTAATTAGCCTTCATGTGTAGCCACTGATTCATGAAAGACGACTGATAAACTGGAAGGCCTTGATTAAAAGTTATCTCAGCAACAGTGACAGTAAGAAAAGGGAACAACAGTGCTTCTGTGTGTTTAACAGCTTAATCATTTTGTCAACCAAACCTCATGGCTAGGGCTGTTAAATGACTACAACCTCCATTTACATTATAATGATTTGGATGGTAGCATCAAAGCACTTACAGTAAAAAGGCAGCGTAATGGGATGAATTCAGACAGATATGAAGAATGAGATACAGTAACTGCACAGTGAAGGATGCATCGAAATGTCTACCAATATCTCTTTCTCTCTCCCTGTGCAGAAGAACAAAGTCACAGATATGGAAGTCTGCCAGCACTTTTAAATGACATTCAGCCGCCGGCTACCAGATTAAGAAACACCTCACCTCTCAAAGAGAGCACCTCAAATCAGTATGAGGGAACGCCTTCAGCTGTCCTTCAGCCAAGACTTACCAAGGTAGCTATGCCTTTAGTATGTCTGGATGTGTTAGGACATTTTAAACAATACTGCGAATCAATGAGGATTGGATGAGTATTTTTGCATCAAATTGATGGAAGCACTGTACCTTGATTTGTGGAGTATTTCATTTGCTGAAGTAGCCAAAAACAGACATTTAAACATAAACTGATTCTCAAATAATTTTCCATACGTGTATGGAATCTATTTATCATTATAAATTCTGTACACTGTAATACAGCATTTTGTCCATTTCACCCTCCTACTCCAGTGCTAATAATTAGGCAGGTAAAAAATGGATAGGGATTCAATCACAACTAAAAATATTTTATGTAAGGCTATAAGGCTATAAGGCTACAAAT